>NW_024064189.1:0-5822 GCF_009727055.1 Benincasa hispida | reverse complement strand
ATTGTTTAAAACTGTCGTAACTCAAACAAAATGTCAACGTATTTCTCTAAAAGAAAATGCCCATCTTTGGCATCTTTGTTTAGGGCACATCAATCACAATAGGATTAAGAGATTGATGAAGAATGGACTTCTAAGTGAGTTCGAAGAAAATTCTTTACCAGTGTGCGAGTCTTGCCTTGAAGTTAGTACATTCTGACCTTTATGGTCCTATAAATGTGTGAGCCCGAGGTGGCTATGAGTATTTTATCAGTTTTACTGATGATTACTCTAGGTACGAGTATGTTTATATTATTCAACGGAAGTCTGAATCCTTTGAAAAGTTCAAAGAGTTCAAGGCTGAAATTGAAAATGCATTGGATAGACGAATAAAAACACTTCGATTGGATCGAGGTTGAGACTTTTTGGACTCGGCATTCCAGGACTATTTGAGAGAACATGGAATCGTTTCCCAACTCTCAGCATCGAGTACACCTCAGTAAAATGATGTAGCGAAGAGCAGAAATAGGACCTTGTTTGACATAGTTCGTTCGATGATAAGTCACGCTTCCTTACTGAACTCATTTTGGGGTTTCGCAGTGGAGACTACGGTATACATACTCAATTGTGTCCCCTCCAAGAATGTTGTGAGAACACCTCTAGAGTTGTGGAACGGGCGTAAAGTTAGTTTATATCATTTTTGCATTTCGGGTTGCCTTACACCTGTGCTTGAGGCTAATCCCAAGAAGTTGGAACCACAATCGAGGTTATGCCTCTTTGTAGGCTACCCCAAAGGTACACAAGCGGGTTATTTTTATGATCCAACGAAAAATAGGGTGTTTGTTTCAACAAACGCTACTTTCTGAGAGGAGGATCATATAAGGGAGCACAATCCACGAAGTAAAGTCGTGTTGCGTGAGCTTTTCAATGAAACTACTGAAACTTCAACAAGAGTTATTGAAGAGCCTACTACATCAACAAGAGTTGTTGATGGGAGTTCATCTAGTAGGTCGGTTCCACCTCAAGAGTTGAGGGAACCTCGACATAGTGGGAGGGTTGCAAACCCGCCCGTTCACTATCTGGGTATCACGAAAATCCTTGCTATGGTAGCAGATGGCGACGTTAAGGATTCACTGTCTTATCAAAAGGAAATTGAGGATGTTGATAGGGATGAATGGGTCAAGGACATGGATCTTGAGATGGAGTCGATGTACTTCAACTCAGTATGGGATCATGTAGATCAGCCTGATGGGGTAAGACCTATAGGTTGTAAATGGATCTACAAGCGCAAACAGGGTGTTGATGGGAAGGTACAAACCTTCAAGTCTCGACTTGTGGCAAAGGGTTATACCCAGGTAGAGGGATCGACTATGAGAGACTTTCTCGCGTCAATCTGCATCCTCCTATCCATTGCAGCTTATTATAATTATGAGATCTGGCAAATGGACGTCAAGACGACCTTTCTGAATGGTAATCTTAAGAAGACCATTTACATGGTGCAACCCAAGGGATTCATAGCCCAAGGTCAAGACCAAAAGATTTGCAAGCTGAATCGGTCCATTTATGGACTAAAGCAGACGTCTCGATCTTGGAACATACTGTTTGATACTGTGATCAAGTCGTATGGCTTTGACCAAAACATTGATGAACCTTGTATCTACAAGAAGATCATCAATGCTTCAGTAGTCTTCTTAGTGTTGTACGTAGACGATATACTACTCATTAGGAATGATGTAGGTCTACTGACTATAGTTAAGAACTTGCTAGTGACCCAATTTCAAATGAAAGATTTGGGAGAGGCTCAGTTTGTTCTTTGTATATAGATCTTTCGGGATCGTAGGAACAAAGTGCTAGCATTGTCTCAGGCATTATACATTGACAAGATGTTACTCAAGTACTCGATGTAGGACTCCAAGAGAGGCCTACTGACGTTCAGGCATGAAGTCACTTTGTCTAAGGACATGTGTCCTAAGACGCCTCAAGAGGTTGAGGAGGTGAGACGGGTCCCATATGCATCTGTCGTTGGCAGTTTGATGTACACGATGCTTTGTACTCGTCCAGACATCTGCTACGCTATGGGCATAGTCAGTAGGTATCAGTCTAACCCAGGCTAGGGTCACTGAATCGTAGTGAAGAACATGCTCAAGTATCTTCGGAGAACAAGGAACTACATGCTCATGTATGGATCTAAGGATTTAATCCTTACAAGATACACGGATTCTGACTTTCAGACTGATAAGGACACTCGCAAGTCCATACCAGGCCCAGTCTTTACTCTTAACAGAGAGTTGTGGCGAAGCACTAAGCAGGGGTGCATCGCCGACTTCACTATGGAGGCGAAGTACGTTGCGGCTTACAAAGCTGCTAAGGAGGTCATCTGGCTCAGGAAATTCTTTATAGAACTAGAAGTTGTTCCAAATATGTCTCGGCCCATTACCCTATATCATGAAAATAGTGGGGCAGTGGCAAACTCCAAGGAGCCAAGGAGTCACAGGCACGGCAAATGATAACGGGCAAAAATGCACGTTATCATAGTGCTAAGTTCTTAAACAATGTTGGATTCCGTTGATACAATGTGTTAAATTGTGTCCATTAAGAATAAATTCTATAATATTGCGGTCGCATGCATCCAACGCATTAGAGAAGTTGGTCTTTATATTTTTGTGCAGAATATGTGTTAACGCAATGCAAGATTGAGATCATAGGAATACATTGGTCGAGCGCAACTTCACTGCAAGACTTTGCGTTGATCGTGCTCGCATACATTCGCCCAAGAAGAATCACCACAACTTGGTCAGCGCAACATGGTGGGCACATCCGGGTGAAAGGAATTAAGGAAATCGATGGACAGAAAGCTAACAGCAGTTCGGATGTTCAAATTTAAGTGTGACACCCGAGAACCACAAAGGACATCGACTGTCGGGGACAATACCGCCATTCAGTCAGGAAGGAAACGTCACATCGGACAAACATCTCCTGCCGGCCGTCCGCCTCCTGTGTGAGAGAAGTAGTGACAGAGGGGACAGCGTTAATCCGGAGGATGTGCGCCGAATAATGTGCACCAGATAAAAGCTAGATACTGGGGACCGTATCGGGGCAACTGAATGGAATCCGGACGGCGTTAGCGCTGTCCCATCGATCTTAATATCCTGTCACCCGAGTGCCCACCATGGCGCTGACCAAGGTGTGGACTCGGGGCATGTTACGAGCACGAGCAACGCAAAGGCTTGCAGAAGTCGCGGTCGACCAAATTGTATGTCCTAGGAGCGCAAGTCTGCAGTGCGGTAACACATAGCTGGCACAAAAAGAAAGACCAACCTGCGCAAGTGCGTGTATGCAGCGACCGCAATATATTAGAATTGAGCTAATGGACAACAAGTAACCACAAGCAACGGAATCCCAACAGGAAGAACTTAGCACTAGGATATACGTGCAGGCCCGGTGAAGCATTGCCGTGTCCTGACTCCGGCTCCGTGGAGTGTGGCCACGCCCCAATCGATGCATTATTATAGGGAAGGGCCGAGACAGAGTGAACAAACTCAGTGTCGTATGTAAAATCCGGAGCCAGATGACCGGCCAGCAGCTGTAAGCCGCAACGTTGACTGCGCCTCGCATAGGAAAGCGCAGCACCCCTCTGAGTGCTCGCCAACAACTCTCGTGAAAGAGGAAAGACGGGCCGTGTAGACGTGCGAGGGTCTTATCAGGCTGAAAAGTGCAGAAATCCGTTACTGGAAGGATAAATCCTGATATCATACATTGAGCATGAGCCGTGGAGCGCCGAAGATACGTGTGAGGCAGGGTCGCACGACGATCATACCCTAGCCGTAGACGTTGGAGACCTACTGACAGCCCATAGCGAGCAAGCGGGAACGAGTTACAAAAGCATCGTACCATGCAAACTGCCGGAACACAGATGCATAGGGACCCGTCTCACCTCTCAACATCACTCCTCTCTCCTCCTCCGTGGGGGGTGAGGAGAGGAGAGAGGTGAGGAGGGCAGGTGAACGGGTGCATAGCATTGCGTCTGGCATGGTGATGTACACGATGCTCTGTACGCTCAGACAATCACTGCTACGCTGGCATAGTCAGTAAGTATCAGTCTAACCCAGGCTAGGGTCACTGAATCGTGAGAAAACTATTGCAGCAATGTATCTCGGAGAACAGTAATACATGACAGGCTCATGGAATCTAAGATTAATCCTACAAGATACACGATGCGACTTTCAGACTGATTAAGGACACTCGCAAGTCCAACCACTGCCCAGGCTTACTCTAACAGAGATGTGGGCGAAGCACTAAGCAGGGCGCAGTCGATCCGACTTCACTGAGGAGGCGAAGTACGTTGCGGCTACAAAGCTGCTAAGGAGTCATCGGCTCAGGAAATCTATATAGAACTAGAAGGCCAAAGATTGTCTCGGCCCTATACCATATATGCAGAAACATAGGGCAGTGGCAAACCCAAGAGCCAAGGAGTCACAGCACGCGCAAATGATAACGGGCAAAAAATGCACGGTATGCAGAGGCTAACGTAAACAAGTGGATCCGTTGATACAAATGTGTTAAAGTTGGCAATGAAGTATAGTATTATCTATAATATTGCGGTCGCATGCATATCAACGCATAGAGAACGGTGGCATAGTGGCAAGAAAAGGTTAACGCACAAGAGTGAGATCATAGGAATACATGGTCGAGCGCAACTTCACTGCAAGACTTGCGCTGATCGTGCTCGATACATCGCCCAAGAAGAAATCACCACAACTGGGTCACGCAACAGGGGTGCACATCCGTGAAAGGATAATTAAGATCGATGGGACAGAAAGCTAACAGCAGTCGGATTCAAATTAATTGGACACCGATAACGTCACAAAACATCTAGCTGTATCGTGACAATATCAGCGCATCAGTCAGAATAAAGCTGTCACATCGTACAACTATCCTTCGCCCCCGCCGTCCGGGGTAGAGAGAATAGTGAAGATGTGGACAGCTTAATGCTGACTGAGCGCCGAATAAGTGTCACGATAAAGCGTAGATTACTGTGACCGTATCGGGTGCAACTAAGGAACCGACTGCTGTAGCTCGGCCCATCGATCAATATCGTCACCCGGATGGGCCCACCATGGCGCGACCAATGGTCGATCTTGGGCGAATGTATGCGAGCACGCAGCACGGCAAAGAGTCTGCAGTGAAGTGCGCCGACCAATGTACCTAGGATCTCAAGTCTGCATTGCGTTAACACATATCTGCACAAAAATATAAAGACCAACGTCTAAGGCGTGGATGCATTGCGACCGCCAATATAGAGAATATCGAAGGACACAATAACACAGATCAACGGAATCCAACATGTGAAGAATAGCACTATGATAACGTGCATGCCCGTATCATGCCGTGCTGTGACTCCGGCTCCGGAGTGCCACGCCCCACTATCATGAGATAGGTAATGGGCCGAGACATAGTGAACAACTCAGCTATAAAGAATCCTGAGCCAGAGACCTCAGCAGCTGGTAAGCCGCAACGTACTCGCCTCCATATGAATCGCGATGCACCCCTCTGTATGCTCGCCACAACTCTCTAAGAGTAAAGACTGGCCTGATGGACGGCGAGGTCCTTATCAGTGTCAAGTCAGAATCCGTGGATCTAAGGAGAAATCCGTAGACCATACATGAGCATGGAGTCCTGGCCCGAAGAACTGAGCAGTGCTCACTACGATCAGTGACCCTAGCCGGTAGACGTGATACCTACTGACGTATGCCATAGCGTAGCAGATGGCTGGACGTAGTACAAAAGCATCGTACATCAAACTCCAACGACAGATGCATATGGGACCGTCCACTCCGCCCACCGCG
>NW_024064188.1:0-9940 GCF_009727055.1 Benincasa hispida | reverse complement strand
GTGTTGTTTGATTTTACTTCTCTTATGTATTTGTGATATGAATGTTATCGACTTCGTTTGGATATTGTAATTTCTAGTATCGACTTCGTTTGGATATTGTAATTTTTTACTTGTTATAAAATGGACTTCATTTTGTTTTTTAGTAATTGAATCTTATTGGTATAATATGTTTTACAGGTTTTCAGATTAAATTTTAAAAAATTACAAATGATATATTAAATTTTAATACTCCCCACGCATATAGGATCTCCCGACGCAAAAACGACGTCGGGAGTTATGGTGAACTCCGAACACCTACGTGGGTCGGGAGTTCCCCCCTAAGTCCCGACGCCTTTTAAAAGTGCGTCGGGAGTAACTAATCCTCTCCCGACGGGTTTCTCCCGACCAAACTCCCAATGACCGTTTATGCATCGGAAAATCCTTTCCCGACGAATTTTCCACACTTTCCCGACGAAATGTGACGTTGGGAGAAGTCAGATTTCCTGTAGTGTTTCTTTGATTGAGAGATTGGTGTTATCTTTAGTACGGATGATTTGGGACATTTGATCAAGAGAAATAAAATCTTTTTTTTTTGTCAATTATCTACTTCTTCCTCTTTCTGGATTTTTAGACTTCGTTTTCAATATTGTTTTTGGCTTTGCTACTTTTTATCGTCCCTTTTGCTGCCACAAACTTGTCCATCAAATGGTCATCCGCTACCGTACCAGTCGTGACGTCAGTAATGGATCATTGGCATCTGTTTGTTTTTTTTTTAATGGATCATTGGCATCTGTTTGTTTTTTTTTTAACGATCTTTTCTGTTGTTCCATATTGACTCTGCGCTACCACTTGTCACTTCATCTCGCCGACGGTTGGCTACCCTTTCTCGCCGCCGACATGTGTTGCCAGACATAGTTGTGATCATCGCTTGTCGGAGAAGATGGTAAAGAAAGAGGTGGCACAATTTCTCTCTTTGCACAGTAGAGAGAGAAAGTGAAAGAAGTTTTCCTTCCGGGAGGGGGCAGCTAGAAGGGAAAAGAAGAAAAGAAGGGAAAAATGGTTTTAGGGCTCATTTTTTCTTGTTTTTCTTTTAAATTTCTTTTCTTTTTTTATTGTTTCATATTTTTACTTCTTTTGTTTTTTTCTTTTTTCTTTATTTATTAGTTGTTTTTTTTCCCTTCTTTTTAAACTATTTTTCTTTATTTATTTTTTTTAACTCTTTTCCTTCTTTTTTTTTTTTAATTTTTGTTTACCAATTTTTTCATTCAATTTTGTTTCTTTAAATTTTCTAAATTTTTTTTTAGTTTTCTAGATTTGTTAAACTTTTGCCTTTTTTTCAATTTCTTCTTTTTTTAGCCCCTTATTATTATTATTATTATTATTTTGAACTTTTCTATTCACGCTTTCTTTAAGTTTTTTTGTTGCACATTTTTTTAAATAACTTTCTCCCCATTGTTTTAGTAGTTTTTTTTCCCTTTTTTTTTTACAAAAGCTTGTAACTTGTATCCCAATTTCATAGATGAACCGAATTTGCACCAATATTTTTTAGTGATGAAGCAAAGCAAAGTTCCACCAATAATTTTTTGAGATGAAGCGAAGCAAAACTACACCAATATTTTGTAGATGAAACAAATTGAAGCTACACCAATATTTTGTAGATGAAGCAAAGTGAAGTAATGCCAATATCTTGTAGATAAAGCGAAGCGAAGCCACACCAAGATTTTTGAGATGAAGCGAAGCGAAGCCACACTAAGATTTTGGAGATGAAGCAAAGTGAAGTTACACCAATATTTTTTAGATGGAGCGAAGTCACATCGATATTTTGACCTTAGAGAGGTCTGAATGATTTTCCGATTGAACTAATATTTTATTTTGACTTTAGAGAGGTCTGAAAGATCTCCTGACCACACCAATATTTTATTTCGACCTTAGAGAGGTTTGAATGACCTGTCGATCGTACCAATATTTTATTTCAACCTTTGAGAGGTTTGGATGATCTGCTGACCGTAATAATAGTTTATTTTGACTTTAGAGAGGTATGAATGATCTGCCTATTGGAATTGTCCTAAAACTTGCAGTTCATAAATCATGGAAACATATTCTATTTTTCAATAAAAATATTGTTGAAGTTTTTATTCAATAAAAGTGTTATTGAAATTGCATTATGTAAATCTAATAAATGAATCCATGGCTATTGCATGAATACTGTAACTTTATGTAGAGATATAAAAGATGACAAAGTTATAGTATATAGTGAAAAAGGTCTGTAAGTATATGGATGAGATTGGTTACCTTGTCTTGGGGACATTATGGATGCGGCCTACTTTGTATAACGATACAAACGATGTGATCCTAAAATCGTTCATGTGCAGACATGCGAGTAAGGGCATTTTATGCAAAAGAGTTTTGCATAAGACTGGAACACGAGATAGTCACTTTTTTTTTTATAACGACCGTTTACTATTAAAATTGACTATTTCAATTCAATGACCTAGGGTAACTCGAACTTAATCTTGAGCTAACTACGAACTTCTGTTTATTCGGGATTATCCTTTGATTTGCATAGATGAGAGTAGTTCAATAGCATTGCTCAACAAGACTCCCATTTTTAGGATAAGACTGGATAGATAGTTGGGGACATAGTCCTGCAAGATGGAATTCACTCTATTCATTTTAGGGTTAGTAGATAGGTTGTTCCAAGTGCTGATACTTGGTCTTGAACAAAGGGGCCCTGACCTCTCATGGCCAAGAGGGACATGGTTTGTTAGTTGGACTATAAACCAATTGTTCAATAGAGGATCAATGGGAGCTTAAGGAACAAAATGTATTTACAAGGGTAAAACGGTAATTTTGACCCAGCTGTAAATACGAACGACTTGTGAATGATTGACTTACTAATTATGGTTAAATCAAGTGGACAAAAATATATCTATGATGATGAGAGTGCAACCATCGAGCTATAGTGGTATGTCTTAGTGGTTAACGAATATTGATTGATTCAGGTTAAAGAGTTTAACCGATTAATCTCAAATCGTTGGAGCTCATGATCTGTAGATCTATAAGGTCCCTTTACTACCTTATAAAACATTAACACCTTGAATTAGAAAAATTAAGCATTTTTTGAAGTGTTCAAAATTCGAAATTAGGGTTTTTAAATTTGAAGTGTTCAAAATCGGTTTTTAGGGTTTGGATAATTATATTCGATATAACTAACGTTTTAAATTGTTGAAATTAAATATAAATTGGGGAGTTTAAAATATTTAAAATATTGATTACATGAATAGGATTCATGTTTAAATTAGTTGTACTTATTAATTTAATATTTGATATTAAATTATTGTTATTTAATTAATAATTTAAATTTTGTTTAATTAATTATTTAAAAAAATATTTTTCAAATTTAATTCAATTTTAGAAATTTTAATTTTTTTTAATTAAAATTAATTTTGATTAATTTAAATAAAATTTGATTTTTTAAACAAGATAGTGGAAAAGTACCACATTTTGTTTGGAATTTTAGTGGGATTTCCCATCTTTTGACACCTAGGTCATTTAATTATTGCATTTTGAGGTGTCACTATTTGAATGAGTGAGTGCTTGCATGATTAAGGTTTAATAAAATGCTTGAATTAAACTTATAATTTTCACTTTCATCAATAGATTTTGGGTGGATAATTTTCTAAATTTTATTTCAAACTCTCAACAATCTCTTCAAAACTTTTCAATTTCCTAATTATTAGGGTTATACTCCACCACTCAATCCAATGTTGAGAATAGTAGAAAGAACTACTTTTCGTAGTCTACTACGGATTTGAAGATCAATTTCGATGGAATTCAAGCAAGGATTTGAAAAGAGTTTTCAACAAAGGTATAGTTTCAATGAAACCCTCTTTATTTGTAAATCAGTTTGATGCATGCTTTTAAACTCAATTAAGAGTAATCGAAGCTACTTATTATTTTGTTTGCTTCCGACATTATGCATACTTAATCTAATCACTAACCGACTGCAGCAATATTTTATTTCAATCTCTAAGAGAAGGGCTGAATGATCTGCCATTGCACTAATATTTTATTTCCTACCTTAGAAGAGTTTGAATGATCTTGACCTTAGAGAAGTCTGATGATCTTCCCTTAGAAAGAGGTCTGGATCATCTTGACTTAGAGAGGTCTTTATCATCTTGGACCTTAAAACGGTTGGATCTCTTGACCAGAGAGGTTCAAGATCATCTTGACGCTTCAGAGAGGTTTGGATCATCTTGACCCTTAGAGAGTCTAGATCATCTTGACTTAGAGAAGGTTCGAATCATCTTGACCTTATAGGGTCTGGAAATTTGTGTGTTGACCTTAGCGAGAGGTTTGGATCCTGTGTTGAATACCCATTAGAAGAGGTCTGAATCCTATGTTGATCCTAGAAAGGTCCTGAATTATATTCCAATGTTTGGGTTACTGTCTAAGGATGGTGACATTATAAGGTTAACACCTTGGACAAATGTTCCCTTTAGTGTTCCCTCTCATTTACTGGACCTTAGAATATGTCCAATACTTATTAAGTTTCACCAAATTTTTCCTTAAGCCTTTCAATGCCTCCGTTTCTTTTAGATAGTAACAGCCAGACCTAAACTTCTCTATGCTAACATTTCCTAACAAAACGATTGGTTCACTTACTGAAAAGGGACATTTTAATTTTTCACCTTGACTTTACGCTAATTGCACCTAAATATTGATTTTCACCTCCACTGCATCAAGACATGGATTTTATACCTCTTGCATCAAAGACAACAGTGGCTTGTGCCTCCTACATCGGACTTGGCTTTGTGCCTTCTAACATCAAACTTGGGCTTTAGCGTCTCCTGCATCAGCATCTGTCTTTGCACCTTCCACACTGCAAACCTGGCTTTGGCACCTTCCAACATCAAGTTGAATTAGCGTTTTCCATATCAAGACTAAACATCAAATGACCTGAGCATGTGGTGGAACCTAACATCGCAGAACCTTTGATCTTAAGTATGAATTGCAGCACTAGCAAATCTATTGCATTTGAACCTGAAGAAGCCTTTGAAAATCCTATGAACTTGACTTGAATAGAAGCATCAATGAATTCTTATTGCTCATTGAGCTTGATGAAGTAATTGGTGAAATCCTCTGCACTTGATTTTGAAAGATTGCATCATCGAAGTTCCCTACAATATGAGTTTTGAAGATATATCGCAAACTTGAAATTTAAAGATATATTGAAAAGTTTTGAAAGACCGAAATGTTGAACTTTAGACGAGCGATGCCTTGAACTTAAGCAGGCGACAACCGAAAATACTTTGAAGCTTCTTTTATTTAAGAGAGCAAAGAGAAGAATTGAATATATATATTTTTTTTTAACGAAGACAACTTTTTTATGCCTCCAACATTGTTTAGTCCTTGTGCAAAGTAGTATGTCTTTTTCAAATTTTTACTTGGTATCACCTCCTGACTAGGGGAATATCTTAAATTTATTGCTGCTGCCCTTAATTTGTTGGGATGGCTCCCAGTAATGATGAAAATCTTTAGTTTTGAGTTTCACTTGTCATCCGAGGATGAACATTATCCATTTTTTAAATGCCAGGGCACGACACAGTCAAGACGGTTTGTGGCACCCCTGTTTTTTTTGTGATAATAATTTTTTATGGACTTGAATCTTAAAAATTTCTTTAAGTTGCCTATATATTCTTAAAAGTAAGGGAATCAAGTCATAAACTTAGTTCTTTTTTTTTTTTTTTTTGTCGTTCCACCAACTTTTTAAGTTCAATAATGGGCCAAGAAGAAAATGATGCAGTTTAGGCTCTTTGCGATAAGGATCTATTACCATTTGTATTTTTCAGAAAGTTTTTACTATTCATGCATGGCTTCGATCCTTTTCATTCAATTTGTTAAGGATTCATTAATATGATGAGTTTTGTGCTTAAACCGTCTAAGGACCTTTTAATGCTTATGGCAATAGACAAACTTTTTCTCCATGAGTGAAAAGGACAAGAACTGTGAAATTTTATCATCATTGTTGCTTCAAGAAATTGGTTTGGCCTTCAAGCTTTTCATCCTTTGTTTCATGTTGATCACTTGTCAACTTTGGAACAAAGCAAAAGCAGATGGCGAAAGTGTTAATCTCATCATTTGGATGTGGAGAACAAACTTAGCCCTTTTGAAAAAGAGCTGAAGTTCGGAGTGGAAAGCAAACGTTAAAACATTGATATTTCCTTCTTTTTCCTCGTGGCACAATACCCAATCTTTGGAAGATTAAAAGACCCGAGTAGTTGTAGGACCTAATTTACACAATCGAAGACAAAAAGTTCTTTGCTCAATTTCCTCTTTTGAACCGAATTGGCTTCTTTGACTTTGATTATGAATATGAACTTGTATAGTTTATTTTATTGGTAACATTTGTTAAATTATTGCAAACAATATTTGATTGAGTTGTTTTCATCAACTTTCAAGCTCAAATTTTTCCATTGTTGACTAAATCTTGAATTAGCTCTTTTAAGAAAAAACGAAGCATTTTTCCACGGATACCGATGACCCTCGGTGATATTTAAAAGTAGTTTTGGAATCAAATCGATCTTTTTTACATCTCTTTTTGGTCGTTTAAACTTCAGAAGTTGAATCAAATCGTTAGGCTTTCAATAGTTTGTTCACTAACAATGTCCAAAAATGCCTAGAACCCGGAAAAGGGTAGTAGGAAATTGCCTTGAATTTGTTTGTTTGGCGCTTCAAAAACAACCAACCAAATTTAGGAGTTTTACGTGAATTTTAGCATTATTTATTTTATTTATAGTTAATTGTACGATTATGTCCTAGGGTTTTAAAGTAATTGCCCTATATAAACTCTCTAGTCCCTAGAGGCAGCATTCTGTGTTTTAGAAAAACATTCCTCTCTAATAATTAAAATACTATTCTCGATCTGGCCTCGTGGGACGTAGCTAACAATCCATTAAGTGACCGACGGTAATCGCTGTAGTGTTGATTCTTTTACATTTCTTAATAATATTTTTTGTAGTTTGAGGGAGGGGGGTATTGGTAATCATATAAGCCTCATTAGGGTTTTTTCGAAATTCCACATTTGGTTCAAAGCCAGTTGAATATGTCTACTGAACGTAAAAAATCAAAACCAATCCAACCGAAGAGGAAATAGGTTTTTGTTTATGAAAGGATCAAGAGTGTGGATCCCTGCTAAAGTAGCAGGGAGGTTTGTGGGCCAACAACACTTGCTACATGGGTAATCAAAGAGGTTTGTCGGTAGATTGACGAAGAATGGGCAAACTCTCTCTGCGAGGAGGAAAGGCTCATTCGACAATCATGCTATTGCTTTGGCTAATGACATTATCATCGGGAGGTCGCAGATGAAGAATTGTCGTTGGTCCCTTTGGTTGAAGTTGGAAAAGTCTTTAGCACAAAAAAAATATTTAACCAAAAAGGTTGTTTCTGAAAGAAACATATTGTATCAATCTTACATTGCAAGAATGTGCGTCCTCTATGAAACGCATCTTTGATTCCATTAAAAATAAATCTTATTGTGTGACGTAGAGGTTAAGGTTTAATGATGAGGAATTCTGCTTTAAATTTTTGGTTAACATCTTTGCCTCCTTTCCGTCGTATAAAGACTTTCGTGACTCGTAATTGAAGGGAAAGAAACTCCTGAACGTTAAAAGATACAAAGTCACGTTGCTTATGAAGAGAGGATTGTCAGAATTCAAGAATGATCCAAGTACATAAAGTCGAACATTCTGGTTAGCCTAATAACGAGAGTAAGGACATAGGAATTCTGGTAAGCCAGAACTTGAACCAGAAATAATAAATCTTTAAAAGTTTCGAAAGGGTTCTAAAGTCGATAGAGAGGTTTTGAGATAAATCGAATGTCCTAAGATAAAAAGGTATCAAGAAAACAAGGAAAATATGACAAAAAGAAAGCTTCTGCCTCTGTTGCACGAAGTTGAGAATTGAATCCTTGAAAAAAGAAGTCAAAAGTTGATTTCTGAGGAGAATCTAAGCCTTTAGTTTGTGAATGAACATGCATTCTGATGATGTGGAGTTTCTTGATTCTGGAAACATCTTATCATCTTGTGCCATGTGTAGATTCTCAACATAATCAGCAAATAATGGAGGGATCATTAGCATTGGCTAATGGTGTTAGTGTTGGCAAGATAGTTTGAAAACGACTTCAGTCAAAATTACCGAACACATAATGGGGATGGTCCCACTTCTACACTTTGGAGCCGAAGGTTAAAACTGTCCATTAATATGAAGAGTTTGATATCTTTTAGTGTACTCGAATAGAAGGGTTACAATTTTCAAAGGTAAATGTGGAGACATGGTATGTCTACAAGGTTTTTTAAGGTAGTTTTGAAAGGTAATAAAAAAACGTGGAACACTGTAATTCTAATGCAGGTTCCAAAGATAAACAAAGGAGATTATCTTGTTGTTTGCATTTGTCTATGTCTATTATTTCACAAGGATGATATGATAAGCTAGGCAATATGAAGACTTGGTCACTATGAGTGTAAAATGATAACAAATTCTGTCAAAAAAAGAAAGGATCCTTTTATGTGGGCACATGGTGCTGGATTTTGTTCTATGGCGTTCATAATCTCTATCGATCTGTTAGGAATGTAGGAACATTGTGTAATTTGGGGGAAGTCTTCATTGTAGCAAGTTTCCAAGAGGTGGTATCAAAAATATCGTAGCAAAAAGGGACACTTAATTAAATATTTATTTTCAGAAATATGGGACTGAGGGGGTTTCTATTAGAGGCAGCAGGTAAGTGTTAATAGTCTTATATAATTGGTGATTACCACAAGAATGACTTGGGTTTTAATGATGAAACAAAAAATAAAAAAAAAGTGAAGCCTTCAAGGAATTTCACAACAATTGAAAGATATTGATTGAAAATCAAATTGCAAAAGAAAAGATCAAAAGGTGTAACTGATAATGGTATTGAGAATTCTATGGAGTCTGAAGTTTAATGAGTTTGTAAAGCTGAGGGGTATTGTTTGCCATCACACTAATCAAGTAATACTCACACAAAAATGGGGTTTCAGAAATGTATGAACCAGATGTTTTGAGAAAAGTAAGAATGCATGGCTCTTTAATGCAGGATTGGCTAGAAAATTTTGGAAGGACAGAAATAGTAAATACAGACATGGTTAATTTATTTTGATCAAAACCGTAGACCTCACACAAGTATCATTGTAAACACCTAGGTGTGGGTCTGGTAGCCTACAATAGGAAGATTATTCTTTATTAATATCTTTTTTGTTAGTATCTGCTGTCTACATCATGTTAATCGAGGGAAATTAGAAACCTGAAACGAGCTTAAAAAGAGTATATTTGTGGGTTTTGGGGAATGGAGTTAGGGACCATAGAAATTTGGGTTACCTTCTGAGAATAAGAGTTATACATTAAAAATAGAAAATGTGATATTTAATGAAAAATTCCCATGATTACGTCAACCGTGAAGAAGCCTTTTGGTGACTTTCTACTAATGTGGGAGAAAGTAGTAAATGTCGATAAACAGGTAAAGCAATTCACTTTAACTGTGAAATGAATCATAACACCCAAGGTGTGAAGATTCGGTCACGTTACTAGCAGCAGAATTGATGTGGCAAGCCAAAAACTGATGCATTCGAAACATAAAAAATTTGTTTTTTGTCTAATAATTCCACTAAGCTCACAAAGTAGATCAACCGAGAATAGCTAAATGACAGATGCTAGAAGAGTTGGTGTTGGACCTTCTAATGAGGTATGGTTTGAAAGATATAAGTTACCTTTTGCACTGCAGGTTTACTGAAGAGGTGGATCCTCATGAGCGCCTCCACCTATAGAGAAGTTGTGTCAGTTAGTGAGTCTGCTCAAGTGGTTTGCCTGCTATGGGGGATGAAAATGGAATCTCTTGACAAAATCAGACTTGGGAATTAAAATTATACGGCCTATAGGAAGAAAA
>NW_024064187.1:0-1052 GCF_009727055.1 Benincasa hispida | reverse complement strand
ATGAATGATGGCTCCTTAAATCTCTACGACTAAAACAAATTAAATAAACCTCTAAGCCAAATCTTTCAAAAAATTAAACAATCCCAAAATCCAAAATTATACTAACAATAAAAAATCAAACATGATAAAGTTAATCAAAGTGCCTATGAATACATAGAAACAAAATAAGGAAGAAAAAAAGTAATAATTCTACCATTAATCACCAATTTCATCGAACTAAAAATGAAGTCGAAATAAAATTTAGAGACATGAGTAAATGACTCACCTTTGAGAAATCTTGAACACTGTTTTTGGAATCTGATGGTTTTTAACGAAAAAATTGAAACAAATTAATTTTCTTAAACTTCTCTTTCTTAAAATGTTGTTATTGTATTATAAAGAATTGATTATGCTGGAAAGGGTTTAAAATGAAGAGACATGAGATTTAAAAAACAGTTAAGTGAAAAGTAAAAAAGTCGAACTGAAAAAATATTTTACGTGAAGAGGAAAAAAATAAAATTAAAGGAAAAGCAGTGAAAGGGCAAAATAGAAATTTTAAAAAGAAATAAGGGCAAAATGGGAAGTTAAAGATTCTTCCATTTTACCCTTTTAATATGGTAGAGATAGAGATACTCTCAAATTCAAATATGTTCCCAAGACTTCAAAGTTCAAATTGTACCAACCCTCTTTTAACTTTGTTAGGCATTTTTTAAAAAATATATTAAAAATGGTAAGGTTAGTAATGTTTTTTGAAATTTACTTATATAACAAAATAAAATTTAGATGTGATTTCCATTTTTCATTATTTCAATTTTAGTTTTTTTGGTGTATCAGCATGTATATCAATAATATATTTAATATATTTTATATTTTATATATCAATTTTTATGTTTGGTATATTAGTTAATTGATGTATTACTTAAAAAAAAAAAAAAAAGACATCCGATGAAATTTGAAAATTTATAAAGAAAATTTAACCAAAAAAAAAAAAAAAAGGAGTCGATAACTAGAATGTACGAATAAAATTGAAAATTTCTACTTAAATAATTGTCCAAAAACATTTAGAAATTAAG
>NW_024064186.1:0-1329 GCF_009727055.1 Benincasa hispida | reverse complement strand
AAAGCCATATGATTTGATCGCAGCATCAAACCGAATATTCCAAGATTGAGACGCCTGCTTCAGCCCATAAATGGACCGATTCAGTTTGCAAACTTTTTGCTCTTGACCTTAGGCAATGAATCCTTCGAGTTGCATCATGTAAATGGTCTCCTCAAGATTGCCAGTCAGAAAAGCCATCTTGATGTCCATTTGCCAAATCTCATAATTATAATAAGCTACAACGGACAGAAGGATGTAGATCGACTTTAACATGGCAACAAGTGAGAAAGTCTCCTCATAGTCGACTCTCTCCACCTGGGTATAACCCTTTTCCACAAGTCGAGCCTTAAAGGTTTGCACCTTCCTATCAGCACCCCGTTTGCGCTTGTAGATCCATTACAACCTATAGGTCTTACCCCATCAGGCTAATCTACAAGATCCCATATCGAGTTGAAGTACATAGACTCTATCTCGAGATTCATGGCTTTGACCCATTCATCCCGGTCAACATCCTCCATTGTCTTTTTATAGGACAATGGATCCTCAACGTCGCCATCTGTCACCATAGCTAGGATTTTTGTGAAACCCAAATAGCGATCAGGCGGGTTTGTAACCCTCCCACTGCGTTGAGGTTCCCTCAACTCTTGAGGTGGAACCGACCTACCAGATGAACTATCATCAACAATTATGGTTGATGAATCAGGTCCTTCAACAACTCTTGTTGAAGTTTTAGTAGTTTCTTTGGAAAGCTCACTTAACAAGACTTTACTACGTGGACTGTACTCCCTGATATGATCCTCCTCCAGGAAAGTAGCGTTCATGGAAACAAACACCTTGTTTTCGGACGGATCATAAAAGTAACCTCCTCGTGTACCTTTGGGGTAGCCTACAAAGAGGCACAACCTCGATCGTGATTCCAACTTCTTGGGATTTCCTCAAGCACATCTGCTGGGTAACCCCATATGTGAAAGTGACGTAAACTAGCTTTACGCTCGTTCCACAACTCTAGAGGTGTTCTTATAACACTCTCAGAAGGAACATAGTTGAGAATGTATACTGCAGTCTCCACTGCTAATCCCAAAACGAGTCCGGTAAGGAAGTGTAACTCATCATCAAACGAACCATGTCCAACAAGGTTCTGGAGAAACTCGTTGGCATTTAGATTAAGTTACGACAGATTTAAACATCTCTATGTTATGGAGGGAACTTAAGGCTAAAGGTCTTAGCACATACAAGTTATTTTCCAGTTTAGCTGTACAAATTTCAACACCATCCTTACGAATAAATGCTTTATTCAATTTAAAAGAAATAATGTAATTGTATTTTAACAGACACTTTATAGAAATAAGG
>NW_024064185.1:0-1088 GCF_009727055.1 Benincasa hispida | reverse complement strand
TTTTTATATGAAGAATTGAAAACATCGAAAATATGAAAAAAAAAAAAAAAATAGTTTGATAACAATATGTATTAAATATGAAAAAATATTTAGATATAATTGAATTTATAACAAATATTTAAAAAAACAAAAGTTAGTTAGATAAAATCAAATTTGATAATAAAAGATAAATTCAGACATAAATTGGAGAAAAAAACCAAGAAGTTTTTGTTTATTGTGATTAATTCAATAAGTAGTAAGAAAAAATCTAATTTGATAATAAAATATAAATTCAAATATAATTTGGGGAAAAAAATCGGGAAGGGAGTTGGTTTATTTACAGTTACACTAAATTCATAATTTCATTTTTATTTAAGCTTCAACAATTAGACTGTATTTATAATTCATCCCACAAAATCTACGAAAGAAGCGTAACTCGTTGTAGAGGCATAGTAAACACAACAAGATTGCAAAAGCGAATACTTATTTGTTTGTTAAAAAAACAAATTAATGGTATAATAATATAATAAGGTGACAATGAATAAAAATTGATTAAAAAAATACAAAAAAATGATAAAACTTAAAGGAAATATGCAGTTTCTTAAATGATAATATGTATAAAATATTAAGTAAAATCCTAATTAGGATAAAAAAAAACTTTTAATCCGAATTTAAAATAAGAAAAGACGAATAAAATAATGTAAAATCTAAAGATATATTATAAATTAAATCAAAATGTTGATAAACAAATTAAAGATCGATTAATTCTGAATATTTTCGAAAAATGGTTAAATCAAATCAGCCCATTCAAATTTTAAAATGGGAGAAAAACAAACACCTTTTATCTGTCTGTCATGTTGAATCTCATAACCAACGATTCTATTTAGACTATATTTCTATTGAGAATTGATACACGGTCTCATAAAAAAACGATTCTATTTATACGGTACTTTTATTGAGAATTTTTATACTCAATATATCAATTACACCGTACTAGAAAAAAACTGTTAATTGACCATATAAGGGACAATTTGGGATAAAAACTATATGTCATATCTTATTATTTCTATTTTTTTTTTTTTTTTTACAAAAATCAGAAGACACCCAGA
>NW_024064184.1:0-1120 GCF_009727055.1 Benincasa hispida | reverse complement strand
TTAAGAGTTTTGGATATCCTCCTGAATCATGAGTTTTTCACATTCTCAATTTGAGGCATCCACATTTTACATGTTTGTCTTTCCTTTATTTATATTTTATTTTACATATATATATATCAATCTTTATTTGCATTATATAATTAAAAATAAACACTATCAACCATATATATCATTTTTTTTTTTTGTTATATAGTAATCCTTACTATTTTTTAGCAAAATATTTGAATTTAAATGTAAATTAATTTTTGTTTTATAAAAAATCTTGAATTATGATATATTATTTTTTTTAGAAAAATAACATATCAAAATAATATAAATCTTGAAATTCAAATGGATAGAAACAAATATGTTATATAAATTCAAATTAATTATAAATTAAAAAATAGTTGTAAGGATATTCTTGAAACATTATGTAAATTTATAATATTCTCGAGTTGAAATCCTACTAAACAAACACAATTATCAAAATATTGATATATGCAAAAATATTTCTATAAAATGAACATGTAATCTAAAAATGTCGGATATCTATAATTCCGTATATCTATTAGTTCCCTTCATCTAAGATTCTGGTTATCCACATTTTATAAAAACAAATGATTCCTAAAAGTCAAGATATTTGAGTTAAATGATTTTCACAATAGTGTGAATCAGAATAACATATCTTGATCCATGATATTGATCGAGTAAGAGATGGTGTTTTTCTCTTAGAGTCTTCTATTAAAACATGATTAGAATTTTTGTTTTTTTATGAGAGAAAAGAACTAGTAATCGCAATGGGTTTAATTTTATATACATAACAGTCAGATTGTTTAATTAGGAGAGTTATGTTTTACTTAATTAGCCTAGTAAGATAAATAATGACCCTAAAAGATTAAAGTGGAAGATAATGTACCTGAGCCATATTAATGATAAGTAATAGAAAGATTTAAAATTTTTCCTGCTTCATAAGTGATATTTCACAAAATTTTAGAACATTTTTTATCCTTTGATAGATTAGCTTTCATATTTTACTTTCTTAATATTTTAATATATATATATATCAAATATGTAAAACAACATTTGATTTATTAATTATAACGAAGAAGGAAAAACTGACATACTTTTAGGACCTACCTTC
>NW_024064183.1:0-1120 GCF_009727055.1 Benincasa hispida | reverse complement strand
GTCATCGAAACTTGTCTTCAATTCAATTTGGGACATGTGTCAACTTTTAAGGACCCAAAGTCAATGATTTAGAAATTCGTCGTTAATTTAGCAAACGACGTGGTGACTTTTGATTGGTCCAAAATTTCTCATTCAACAATACTCTTTTCGTTCTGGAATAATTTTGAAAAATATAAGTACATTTGATCACTGATATTTTAAATTGATCATTTTAATCTATAAATTTTTAAAAATAAGTTTAGAAGGTCAATTTTCTAAAAAAATATATTGAATTTTTTTAAAAAAATAGTTGCCACTTGATGGCTAAAATGGCAAGTAAAATTGGAGAAAAAATGTTTTTAACCTTTCCCTCTGCTCTCATCTTTCTCTTTCTCCTTCCTCCTATTTTCAAAATGAACAAAAGTTTCGTTAGAGGATTATTTGGATAAAAATTGACATAGACATGCAAAATATATATTTATTTCACAATTTTCTAACACTTTATCTCCTCTTTTCCCACGAGTTTTCTTTTCCTTTCTAAAAATGTGAATTTTTCTTTATACCCCTCTTTTTTTGCTTTTCATTTTACATATAATTTAATTTTGAATAAAGCTAATTAATATTAATTTAACAAAATTAATATAAATATTTATTTTAATAAATTAATAATAATCTATTAAAATATATTCAATTAAAAACTAGAATTAATTAAGTTTAGTTAGTACAAAAATTCATTCTTCAATAATAATAATTGATTACTTATTGTTATTTTTAATCAAACAAGTTATTTATTAAGATTAATTTTAATTTAATCATTCATTGTGAACATATTATCATTATTAATTGTTTAAAATAAGTTAATTATTTATTATGACTATTTTTTTTTACTTCATTCATTTTAACATATCATATTTATAAATTTTTTTTAGTATTATTTATTAATATTTTTCATTAACATATCACATTTTTATCTAGGGACCAAGAGAAAGAAAGGACGGGGGAATGTGGTAAATGTTGCTAGCCCCGCTGGGTAAATGGAGACTTACTTACTTCATTGCTTTCATGATTCCCTATAGGAAAATAAAATGAAGTTGAAGATGTACATAAGGTATTTCATTCTGTCACTTACTAGTACCATTTT
>NW_024064182.1:0-1103 GCF_009727055.1 Benincasa hispida | reverse complement strand
TGTTCTTTTTTCCTTTCTTCTCGTTCATCTCCTTTTCTTGTAATTTTTTTTTTTTTTTTTTTGACTATCAACAGGCCATTCTACAACCATATTCTATGATCAGATGCCTCATAATATGCTATAAACTTTACGGCTATAGTAAAATAAGTTATAAGTGTTTGTTTAACACTTTTCCAGGATATAGCTCCTCAGCTAACATGAAGATATAGTCTGAAGTAGATCACAAAGTGTCTTGGCATCCAGTATAATTAGAATCAGAATACCCAATGATCTATAAAACTTCTGATCTCCGATAAATAAGCATATAATCTTGTGTTCTCTGTAAATACCTCATAATCCGTTTGCCTGTTTTCCAATGATCCATCCCGAGTTGCTCAAATATCTGCCTAACACTTCAATTATGAACGCAATATCTGGACGTGGACATACTTTAGTATACATTAGACTTCCAGAAGCTGATGCATAGGGAACCTTTTGCATCTTCTT
Source organism: Benincasa hispida (assembly GCF_009727055.1). Classification (NCBI taxonomy): domain Eukaryota; kingdom Viridiplantae; phylum Streptophyta; class Magnoliopsida; order Cucurbitales; family Cucurbitaceae; genus Benincasa; species Benincasa hispida. The sequence goes on along the minus strand of NW_024064182.1, from coordinate 617 downwards.
AGTCTCGAGTACAATCTTAGGGTATTGACCTAAATGAAATTTATCACCTTTAACGACTGGGGTATCTCTTGGTGCACAATCTTTCAAACCAAATCTACTCAAAATCTTTTCAATATAGTTCTTTTATGACAATCTCAAAATACCTTGAGAACGATCTCGCAGTATTTCAATTCCTAATACAAATGAAACATCACCAAGATTCTTCATCTCAAAATTCTTTTTGAGAAACCTCTTAGTGTCATGCAATAAACCTACATCATTACTTGTTATGAGTATGTCATCGACATATAACACCAAAAAGATAGATTTACTCCCATTGAACTTGTGATATACACAATCTTCTACTATATTCACCTCAAAACCAAAGAGGTAATTACTTTATGGAATTTATAATACCATTGACGAGAGGCTTGCTTGAGACCATAGATGGATTTCTTCAATTTGCAGACCATAGACTTTGAATTAGCAGACCCAAAGTTTTTTTTGTTGCATCATATAAATCGTCTCATCAATGCTCCAATTGAAAAACACAGTTTTTATATCCATCTGGTGTAGCTCTAAATCAAAATGATCTACTAGTGTCATGATTATCCTAAAAGAGTATTTCGATGAAACCA
>NW_024064181.1:0-970 GCF_009727055.1 Benincasa hispida | reverse complement strand
CACACCGTATATTCACAGCCTATGGCATCAAACATCCCCAAAGAAAGGAGATTCCCCTTCAAAGTTGGAACATGCCTCAAGTTCCTTATCAATTTAGCTGAACCATCCTGCATCTTCAAGGACACAGACCTTATTCCCATAGCTCTACAAGTATTATTGTTTCCCATATAGATCAACCCACCATCCCACTTCTTATAAGTGCAAAACCATCCCCTGAATGGTGTCATGTGGACTGAGCAACCAAAATCTAACACCCAATCTTGAGTCTCCATAGTATTTTAGTCTTCACCTTCTTCAGTAGTAGCTAAAGCATCTGAATAGACTAGGGAATTCTCTCATACAAAAACCTCGGTCTATTTACCCCCTTGTTCTGTTGGTTCAATTTTCTCTTCAAGACATAACAATCCTTTTTCTTGTGCCCCATTTTGTGACAAAAATGGCACTTTATCTTGGACTTGTCCCCATTGTTTTGTTTCCTTTTCCCATTGTTCTTGTTCTTCCCCTTTGAGAACAAGTCTTCACCTTCTGGTTGATTCCTCTTATTCATTTGCAATTCATTGAGGGTATCATATCTAAGAGTTCCATGAGTGCGTTCGGATCGCTCTGATCTCACAGTGACCGAAATGCAAAATTATACATTCAACACATACAGTTATGCAAACAAGTAATTATCGGCATGCTACGAACAATAAATTATCAAAGGGACAGAGTTCCATACCAGTTGAAGACAATCTTCAATCTTAGGAACTCCAATGCAGCGGACCCTCCAAGTGATCTACCAACACCCGGCGGAAACGTCGATTGTAGCAGCACGAACAACTGCGAACTCACGACCACAACAGGGATGACACCACCACTAAAGAGCCTCGGGTACTCTCGGAGTGAAAACCTAAAGGGTGGGGTTTGGTGAATTTGGTAAAGGAAGAAGGAAACACGAATCGTGTAGGCAATAAGCAAGTGGGAGGGAAAA
>NW_024064180.1:0-8332 GCF_009727055.1 Benincasa hispida | reverse complement strand
CGTACCAAAACTTCGTGCCAAATTATTTAAATCACAGCAGACTTACCACTCTCTTTAGAAAAAAGGGGAAAGGAAAAAGGACAGAAAATATTCAAGTTCGTTCTTTCGGACCCTTTTCTCGACCCTATTGTGCCTATGTTCCTTGTCACGTACCGACCGTCCCCCCTCCAAAAATGGTACAAAACTACATCAAGTCATAAGTACCTTTGGAACGAGAGTCGTATAAATTTTTAGTTCATAGCAAACTTCCACTTGTTAGAAATCCCACAGTCCTACTTTAGGGACTCTTTCTCGACTTTCAAGCGTAAGTTCTCGACAATGGTAACACAAAACTACTTTCAAGATTCAAAGTAACTTTTGAACCAAAAACTCATCCAAACATTTTTAGTCATAGCAGACTTCCACTTGTAGAAATCAAATGTCTCCTTTTTTCTGACTTTTTCTCGACCTCTTTGAGCCCTAACTTCCGAAACAGGGAACTATCCAAAACTTTGTGACGAAAACTAAATTCTACAAGTGGAAGTCTTCACTATGGAAGTCGTAATTAACATAATAGTAGCCTTTCGAAGTATGGGCTCATTTGAGAACGATACTACTTCGTTCACTATAATTATCTCCCAGTTGCATTAGACAGACTTGCCACTTAGAGTGAGCTTTTTAGAAGAAATTTCGCTCAATGTTCGTATCCTATTTGTTTCTCGGGAGCTCATTCATCGCAGACATCCTTATGTGCAGAGCAACCAAGAGTTCGAGAAAGATGGTGTCGACAAAGACGGAATGAGAGCAGTTGGAAATTCATACAAGAATGAGAAAAGTCTCTCGCTATGATTAAAGTTTATTGGCGTCGTTACCAGGGTGCTTGCGTTCAAAATGGCACCTATTTATTACTATGGATCTCTCTAGCAGAAGTATATCATAGTACATTTGCGGACCTGCACATAGGATCCCTTACAAACAAGAGTTCATAGTAGACCTTCCTCGAGAAAAGAGGTTGATGTGTGAGTGAAAGATCCAAAGGTTGGGTCCGTCGTTGGAAGAGAGAAGTAGTTTCCCGAAAAGAACGATCGGAGGACGCTTCTCAGACCTTTGTTGGTGCCGATTTTAGGCGTTCAACAACGTGTGCCGAAACATCTGCTGGTCACTCTAAAACATACATAATTTCTCACGACGATAGTTTGTTGTGTATTAAAAAGTAATTTTAAACTAACACGGAAAAACTTTGTTTTCGTGACGATATTTATGAGACGTATATTTAGTCAGCAGACTTCCAGTTGTAGCCTAGGATAACAATTAAGCCGATCGAAAGGGAAGAGCGTTCTCCGAAAACGGACGGTACTTTCTGGATTTCTACAAAGTAGGAAGTCTAACTATTACATGACTCAATATCTTTCTCGAGGCCATTTTGTGCGACCTAAGTTATCGTTTGTCCATTCAATTGGTACGAGAACCACTCCTCCTCGTTAGGGTCCAATAATGCAGTACCAATTTTGAGACCAAGCTATTGCAGATACCAACCCTTGGCTTATAAAGTCATAGCAGTGACTTTCCACTTGTAGAATTCAACGTTTCAATGTTTCTTTTTTTTCCCTTTCTCTCGAGACATCTTATCATACTTGGACGCTGTTTGCGCCTTCACCAGATTACAGGGTCCACTCGAGAAGTGGGTAACAAAAATGAAGTCTCGACTTATACCAGGAGATCAATAATTGTATTATATGCTATACAAGTGAGCGTTTAATCGAGTCCTTATGTTCATCTTTGTCTAATAGACTATAAAATTTTTTTGGTACGTAAAGTGTTTATCAGCAGGACTCTACCAACATTGTAGAATTCCAAGTTTGTTCTTTTCGGACTCGCGTAGTTCTCGGGACCTTTATTGATGACACTGTAATAGTAGTTGTCTGCTACAATTTTGGACGGAAGTTAGGCTCAAAAAGGTGTCGCGAGAAAATCCGTCAAGAAAAAGACGAAAACGGATTTTGACATTTTCTTACAAGTGGAAAGTTATATATGAGACTAAACTAATTCGGATTTGAAGTTCTCTATGGGGTGTTCAAAAGAGTTACTCCATTATGAATCTTGATAAAGTAGTTATATGTACCATTTGTCAGTACTGAATATACCGCTAAAAGGTCGAGGAAACTGAGGTTCCCTAAAGTTTTCGGGATAGAGTGCCGATTTCTACAAGATGGAAACTTTTGCTATGATCCTGAAAAATTTATACGCAACTTCATCATATTCTCGATTAATAGGTCATAGCGTAGTACTCTTTCCTTACATACTCTGTAGAGGAAAACTCGTCAGATATTATGGTGTATCTCAATTTTTTGCGTGTTTGCGCGATCTCAGGCACAATAGGTCTGAAGGAAAGGGTCCAGACTATTTCTCGGACCATTTTGTGAAAGAACCGCTAAGTTCCTGTTCCACAATGGTTAGGACACTAATTCACTACTTTAACGCAATGGGGGGTGGAAGTCTTGCCTGTGAATTTACATACATAAAGATTTTAGACCGAAGTTGTTACGTTTCAAAGGTACTTATGAGCCCTGAAAAGTAGCTTTTTTGATATACCATTTATGGGATTCATAGGCCACAAAATAAAGCTTCTCGTGCCGAATTTTGAGATCATAACAGCTGCAGGAGATAAAGGTTCCGAAAAGATACGAACTTTGCAATTTCTTAAGAAGTGGAAAGGTCCTACTCTTACTCTATTAGATGCCCTATGATTTAAAAATTCGGAACGAAGATCATATGGATTATCAAAAATTCTCAAAGTTCGTTCTTCTACCTTTCGGTACATACCAAAACCTAGTCCACACAACTTACACAAAAATGTAGAGTTTCCACGAAGAAAAGATTGCCAACATAAAAATAGCTAACTATTTGGATCTAACTTCCACTCATAATAGACCTAACAATCCGATGAATAAACCAAATAACTTCGTTGGTCCAACGAAATTTTGTAACACTCAAAAAGCGGTAAGTAACAGTCCCTCCCTCTCGCTGGAACGTCACTCCTAACCTTCTGTCGAAAACGATAACAGAAACACAAAATGGTCGAACGAAGTACACAAGAAAAGTCACAAACTTGACAATCTGCTACAGTGGGAAGAGTCCTTAGCTCCCATGGAACTATTATACTACATGATTTAGCCACTCAATAGTAATGGCTCTTAAGAGTGTCCATATGCCTTTTTAAACCCCTGGGAGAGGTCCCAAAAGGTAGATTTTTGTACATTGTTGGGACGAAGCACTTACAGGCGCAAAAACATAGGTCGAGATGAATACCAGAGTTCGAAAAGAAGGTGAATCGTTGTGGAATTCTACAAGTTTGCAAGTCTCTGCTATTGAGACTAAAGATTTGGACGAAGCTTTGGTCCAACAATAACACTTATAGGACCTCTATCAGAGCGAGTTTGTGTTCAACTGTACCATTTGTGGGAACGGAGACTTTTAGGCAGTTACCAGATTATAAAAGGCTGATTAAATGAGTTTCGAAAAGACAGGATCAACTTTATGGGATCTTCATACAAACAACTTGTGAACACAACGTCTTGCTGTGATACAAGGAAAATTTCGACCGAAAGTTAGGTCTTTAACACAAAGGTATTTCTAACGTAACAACCTATCTAGTGGGGACTCTTTCTGTCGAAAGACTCAGTTCTCTTTCAAGTGTCACCGTTTAAGGTTACGTGGACGAACCTAGTGCGCACAACAAATGAGTACCGAAAACGGTACTTTTTCAAGAGAGAAAGTTCGTCCGGCAGAAAATCGACACAGAACTATTTGGAACTTTATTTGATACTACAAAAGAAGCGCAAACTGTTCCATCCCAAATTTTTTTAGTCTACTATGATCAATGATAAATATTGGACGAAGTTTTGGTTCCCGAAAAGTACATAAAAGTACTTGCAACACCTCCTGTGAGAGAAAAGTAAGTTTTTTTTCCCACGTTGTGCAAAAATATTGGATGTTTCAAAAGGTCGGTAGAAGAGTCCGAAAAACAACGACACTATATTGGTATTTCTACAAAGTTCGTCTGTTATACATAGTCTCGCACCATTGTATCCTCGTAAAGATTGGACGAAGTTTCGGTTCAGCCATAACTTTTCGTCCAGTAACTTAATGAAATTGTACACACTGAAAGTCAGCTTATTTGACCACAATTTGAGACCTGAAGTTTTAAGGCTTCCAATAATATTCAGATGGGTCCTTCAGTGAGAGAGAGAATAAAAACCTTTTGAAGGCGATCCAAGAGAAAAAAAAACGTGTTCGACTCCAAAATTTGTGTAAATCAAGTCATTTGATTTTCTTACAAGTTGGGAGCAAGAGTCTTGCTATGACCTAAAAATCGGCGCAAGCTTAAAATTGTAATAGAAATCCAATATGTTCGTTTTTTTCGACATTCTCGACCTTTTGAGCCCAAACGGTTTTGTGCACAACGGAGGAAAAAAAACTTACTTTCCAGGGGGTTCATTTATGTACTTATCGAACCAAACTTCGTCCAAATTTTCATTCATAGTAGACTTCCTCTTGTTTAGAATTCCAAAAAAAAAAGTGGATTCCGTCGGCGGTTTTCGGACGGCTTCGACCTTGTGCCAGTTGCGTCCACAATCGGTACAAAACTACTTCAGTGTTGTTTAAAACTTTTTAAAACCAGAACTTCGTTCGGAAAATTTTAGTCAAGCAGGACTTCCGTAGTTGTAGGAAATCCAAAAAGTTCGTTCTTTTCGGACTCTTTCTCGACCTTTGTGCCTAAGTTTTCGTCCACAATGGTACGACCCACTCTCTAGGGTCCATAAAGTGCCTTTTGACCAAGCTTTCGTCCAAATCTTTTAGTCATAAGCAGAACTTCCACTTGTTTAGGAATTCCAACGTCATTTCTTTTTCGAACTCATTTCTCGACCTTTTGCGCCTAAGTTCGTTCCACCAAATTGGGGTACAAAACTACTTTCCGGGTTAATAGGTTAACTATTTGCAGCCATACTTCGTCTAAATTTTAGTTCATAGCAGGACTTCCACTTGTAGAATTCCAAAGTTTTTCTTTTCGGACTCCTTCTACTGTATAACTTCTCTTTGATAGTAAAGTGTTTCCTTGAAGTTACTCGTACTTCAGCTCCCAGAGAGAGCGTGACAAATATACCACCTGCCTTGAAAGGCCTGTGTACCAGAGTCCGTAAAGTACCGGACTTGTCGATTTTACAAATGGAAGTTTTGTATGACTAAAAATTTATACGACCTTCATCCAAATGACACTTCTTTATGAACGTGAAAATACCACTTATATAGGCTTATCGTGCCAATGCATAAGTCAAAATAGTAGTCAGGCGAGATAACTAGTCCACTTGTAAGAGAAGAAATCAATGAAATAGTTATTCAGTTACGTTGTGTTTTGCTGAGTATTACATCTTGTGGCATGCAGACCTTGAGTGCTCTATTATGCTAGCAATCTTTTTTGGTTTTTCTTTCTTCGCATTGATTACTTTTCAACTCTTAAACTGCGTACGATTCAACTTACTTTGCGTTCACGTGTGAGTGAGCCTCACTTAGAGGTACCATTTTAGCATAGTTTACTTGGATACTTCAGTTGCCGAAATATTCATAGTAATTCAAGCAGACTCTCCACTCTAATAGGAGAGATTCACAATAGTTGCAGTATCTATGTTCGGACCGCTTTCTCTGAACTCCCCTATTGTGCCTCCTCGAAAAAGAGACGAAGACTTTAGGATATTGTGCATAAAGAGTTTGGCCGATCTGCATATGATTAAAAAAATTCGGAGATGGTACAAAACTACTTTCTCCAGACCCGCATCATAAGAATACCTTAGTTGGTCAAGAAATAACTTAAGAGTGACAAGTACCAAACATGTAAGCGTCCAAATGTTAAATGCACAGACAGGAACTTCCATCAACTTAAAGAAATTCAAAGTTCGTTTCTTGGTTCCTTCTGGAACGCACAGTATTTCGATACAGAAATCACAACTATATGATAGAGTGCGTATGTTTCGTCCAAAATGGTACCTAAAACTACATCCAAGGTTCATAAAGTACCTTTGGAACGAGAGTTCGTATTAAATTTTTAGTCATAGCAAACTTTCCACTTGTAGAAATCCACAGTCCCCGTACTTTTAGGGACTCTTTCTGACCTTTCAAGCGTAAGTTCGTCGACAATGGTTACAAAACTACTTTTTCAAGCAATTCAATAAGTAACTTTTGAACCAAACTTCAATTCCAAATTTTTAAGTCATAGCAGACTTCCACTTTGATAAGAATCAAATTGTTCGTCCTTTTTCTGACTTTTTCTCGACCTTTTGAGCCTAACTTCGTCCAAAATTGTACAAAACTACTTTCAGTGTTCATAAGTACCTTTTGAACGAAACTTCGTCCAAATTTATAGTCATAGCAGACTTCCACTTGTAAAAATCCAAAGTTCGTTTTTTTCAGACTCATTCTCGACCTTTTGAGCCCAAGTTTGTGCACAATGGAAAAAAAACTACTTTCCAGGGTTCATTTATGTACTTTTCGAACCAAACTTCGTCCAAATTTTCATTCATAATAGACTTCCTCTTGTAGAAATCCAAAGTCCGTCGTTTTTGGACTCTTTCTCGACCTTTTGTGCCCAAGTTTGTCCAAAATGGTAAAAAAAACTACTTTCCAGAGTTCATAAGTATCTTTTAAACCAAACTTCATCGAAACTTTTAGTCATAGCAGGCTTCTGCTTGTAGAAATCCAAAGTTCGTCCTTTCATGTCTAACTTCGTCCACAATGATACAAAACTACTTTCCAAGGTTCGTACGTACCTTTTGAACCAAACTTCATCCAAATGTTTAATCATAACAGTCTTCCACCTGTAGAAATCCAAAGTTCGTTCTTTTCGGACTCTTTCTCGACCTTTTATGCCTAAGTTCATCAACAATGGTACAAAACAACTTTCAAAGGTTCATAAGTATCTTTTGAAACAATGTTCGTCCAAATTTTTAGTCATAGCAGACTTCCACTTTTAGAATTCCAAAGTTCGTTATTTTCGTATTCTTAGAAATCCTAAGTTCGTTCTTTTCGAACTCTTTCTCGACCTTTTGTGTCTAAGTTCGTCCACAATGGTACAAAACTACTTTCCAAGGTCCTAAAGTACCTTTTGAACGAAACTTCGTCCCAATTTTTAGTCATACCATCCTTCTAGTTGTAGAAATCCAAAGTTCGTCCTTTTCGGACTCTTTCTCGACCATTTGTGCCTAAGTTCATCCAAAATGGTACAAAACTACTTTACCGTCCATAAGTACCTTTTGAACCAAATTTCGTTCAAATTTTTAGTCATAGCAGACTTCCATTCGTAGAAATCCAAAGTTCGTCCTTTTCAGACATTTTCTCTACCATTTGTGCCTATCTTCGTCCACAATGGTACGAAACTACTTTCCAGGATTCAAAAGTACATTTCCAAAAAAACTTCATCCAAATTTTTAGTCGTAGCAGACTTCCAATTGTAGACAGCCAAAGTTTTTCCTTTTAGGACTCTTTCTCGACCTTTTGTGTCGAAATTCGTCCAAAATGGTACAAAACTATTTTTCAGGGTTCATAAGTACCATTTGAACCAAACATCGTCCAAATTTTTAGTCATAGCAAACTTCCATTTTTAGAAATTAAAAGTTCGTTCTTTTTGGACTCTTTCTCGATCTTTCGTGCATAAGTTCGTCAACAATGGTACAAAACTACTTTCTAGGATTCATAAGTAAGTACCTTTTGAACCAAACTTGGTCTAAATTTTTAGTCATAGCAGACTTCCACTTGTAGAAATCAATAGTTCTTCCTTTTCGGACTCTTTCTCGACCTTTTATGCCTAAAAGTTCATCCACGATGGTACAAAACTTCTTTCTAGGGTTCATAACTACATTTTTAACAAAACTTCTTCCAAATTTTCAGTCATAGCAGACTTCCACTTGTAGGAATCCAAAGTTCAACCTTTTCAGACTCTTTCTTGACATTTAATGCTTAAGTTCGTCCACAATGGTACAAAACTACTTTCCAGGGTTCATAAGTACCTTATGAACGAAACTTCATCCCAATTTTTAGTCATACCATCCTTCTAGTTGTAGAAATCCAAAGTTCGTCCTTTTCAGACTCTTTCTCGACCCTTTGTGCCTAAGTTCATCCAAAATGGTACAAAACTGCTTTACAGGGTCCATAAGTACCTTTTGAACCAAACTTCGTTCAAATTTTTAGTCATAGCAGACTTCCATTCGTAGAAATCCAAAGTTCGTCCTTTTCAGACATTTTCTCGACCATTTGTGCCTATCTTCGTCCACAATGGTACGAAACTACTTTCCAGGGTTCAAAG
>NW_024064179.1:0-1214 GCF_009727055.1 Benincasa hispida | reverse complement strand
GCAAACCTTCATTATTTAATAAGTTAGCACTTTAATAACGTGCATTTCTGCCTATTATCACACCCCCAAATTTAAACAATGCTTGTGATAACTTGTAGAAATACAAGTTATTTATACTGTTTTATTTAGATCTTGCAGCAAAAAGAAAGAAAAGTTGCGTCGATAGTATAAAAATTGGCTAAGAAATGGGAGAATTATAAAATGTCGTCAATACACCCACTAACACCATTACGATGGTAGAATAGAGTGTTTCAATTTTTGTTTTGCAGGAAATCAGTCACCGCATGTTTTAATGGCTCAAAGATAAAATAAACAACGCATCTGTGTGGCATTGTGCCCATCATTCAGGAATGAAGAGATGATCAACGCAATGACAGCGCATGCGACAATCGATCAAGAGCTTAACGATCAATGAAAATTCAATCGCATGCGGTAATAAAAAACAACACCGCATGCGGCGATCGATCGAAGATGTAAAGAGCAACGCATTTGCGGAGGATTCTAACAAATGTATTACCTTTAGCTGTGCATTTCTGATGGGTTGATTGCATAACAGAAGGAATATTCACTCTGCCATTTCAGGAACTACCATAACCATAAAGTGGGGACCACAAAGTCAAAGAGCCAAGCTTCACCTATAAATAGCTTCTGCAAATTCACTGAAAAATATACATGAATACATAGAGACGTGAATATATCAATTCTGAGAGAGAGACTGGTCTGAAGCGACTTACAGAGTAGATCCATGATAATCATGAGATAAGGCCAAGAGGTGAGTCTTCGAGCAAGAAATCCTTCCAATCCCCGACGTTGAAGCTCTGTGCGAAGGTCATTTCTACAAGAAGAGCAAGCCTGAGAGGGAAGCTCTCCTCTCCATTACTTCCACATGCCGGAAAGCAAAACCTCCGTTCGGAATCCGTGTCAAGACGTTGACACTTCTTTTGTATTTGTTTCTAATCTCTTTTCATCATCTGTATTCATCTTCTCTAATCTTTCATTCATACCATGTATCGAATGCTTAATTCAATAATTAAATGTTATGATAATTACCATTGTCATCTCTCTGTATATTTTCGTTCATCCATAATCCATTTTCTCCATGATGTTTTCCTAATTCCCTAGGTAAATAGAAAGAATTAAGCGAGTGAGTTAATTGTGTTAAGGAAATAATTAAGTTTAGCTAAAGCATGAGAGCAGAAGTGAAGATGTTATTT
>NW_024064178.1:0-976 GCF_009727055.1 Benincasa hispida | reverse complement strand
GCGTTGTTCCTAATTGCTAGGAATGAAGAATAAAAAGAAAAGACAGTAGCAAACTAGGTTTAGCCCCTCCCCCTCCCCTTTTTATTTTTATTTTTATACATTATTAGATTTTTTTTCTTTGCTTTTCTTTTCTTTTTAATTTTGTTTTTACTTTCTTTTGAAACTTTGTATTTTTTGTTTTTTTAAATAATTTTTTTAGTTGTTTTAGCATTTTTTTTGTTCTATTATTTTACTTTATTCTTCCCTTTTTTACAACGTTTTTATTATGATTTTTATTCATTTTTTTACCTATTTATTATCCCCTTTTTTATTTCTAGTTTTGGTGTTTTTTTGTTATATATTTTTCTTTATTAATTTTTTTTATAACAACAAAAAAATTGGATGGACCTTTTTTTTTATTATCTTTTATCGTCTTTCTTTCATATGCATTTTACAGGCTTAATCTGCTGGTAACTTTCAACCCAATTGAAGAGCAAATAACTTTTCTTCATACGAATTTCCACATATTCTATCAAAAGGTGGGTTTTTTTTGTGTGTTTTTTTTTTTTCCAGAAATGCTTTGATATGAGATCGCTGCCTCTAAATTATTGTTGACCTTAGAGAGGTTTGGATCATCGTTGGCCTTAGAGAGGTTTGAATTATTTGTTGACCTTAGAGAGATTTGGATTTTGCTCAGGTTTCGTTTAAGGATGGTGACATTAGAAGGTTCCTCTAGTGTTCTCCATCCACTCGAGCATAGAATATGTCCAAACTTTATGAAGTTCACCATCTTTTTTAAGCCCTTCATGCATTCATTTCTTTTAGGTTTTGCAATTGAGACTTATTTCTCTATGGTGACTTTTTTTTTTTTTTTTTTTTTTTTTTTTTTTTTTTTTTTTTTTTTTTTGTAGAATAATGGTTTACTTCACCGAACATATCTCCTATGGAAAGAAACATCTTGTAATTCTTGCAAATAGGAATCAATGTATAAAAAATA
>NW_024064177.1:0-1124 GCF_009727055.1 Benincasa hispida | reverse complement strand
GGGGCGGGGCAGGGGGCGCTCCGTGTCCCTAGCCCCGTGGGAGAAATTCTCCCCCATCCCTGCCCCCGTCCCCACCATTTGAAGGTGGGGATTCCCCGTCGGGGAAACAGGGTCCCTGCAGGGCCCCATTCCCCGTTTCCCCGCGGGAATTCTTCGTGGGGATTTCCCGTAGGGATTTCCCATTTTTTTTTAATTAAAATTTGATTAGCCCACACAAAAATCCATTAAATAAGTTTATCGAATTCCTCATTTTTTAATTCAAGTGATTTTATTTGAAATTTGACTAGTGCACAACATCTTATACATTCAAATAAACACAATAAAAACTAACAAATCCATTAAATAAGTTTACAACTTAAAATTCAATAATGTTTGAATAAAGAAGTCAATTAAAGGCAAACGTCTTATACATCCAAATAAGTTTACAACTTAAAATTCAATAAAGCTCGTCTTTCTCTCTTCAACGATGACTTCACAATCAAATCTTTCTCCTTTCTTGGCATCATCCTATCCTTAGTTGTGAGTATTATTCATTCCTACATTTAAAATGTAACAAACAAATAATGTCACAAAAAAAAAAAAAAAATCTAGACCACAAAATAATGTTAATCCTTGAGCATACCTTAGTCACCACGCCATCTTCATCAGAATCGTCTGCATCTTCTAAAATAGTTGCTAAATGTTTAACCATTTATTTTCCCCTGTTAATACCTTATATTGTCAAATATTTGTAATAAAAGAAAATATTTATTAATATATTAAATGCTAAAAAGAAGTAAAACAAAATAAACAAACTAACCTATCAAAACTTCAGTTGCAATCCAATTTTGAGCGCACATCAAAGCCTCTGTCGTCTTCAGATGAAGTTTGTTACGATGTGGGCTTACAATCCTACCATAGGCACTAAAAACAGAATCTGATGCAACACTAGATAACGGGATGACTAATATATCTCTTGCAATTTCTTGTAAAATTGGATACTTGACACCATTCAATTTCCACAAAACTCAAAATGTCAAAATCGGATGTTCGAGGTAAGACAAGTTCATCCAAATATGCATCAAACTGTTGCTTCTGATTCATATTATTGGAATTTGATACAAACAAGCCATAATCATTAAAAT
>NW_024064176.1:0-2031 GCF_009727055.1 Benincasa hispida | reverse complement strand
TCACAATCTTTTAATGCGCTCACACGTTAATTTCTTTGGATCGCAATTCCGCCTTGCACCAACACATTTTCTGCACAAAATACATATGTTAACTGTCTTTGGATGCAATTTTATATATTTTTACCATCGCAATCCTTCATTGTTTTATAATTTTGTGCTGTAATAATGTGCATTTCTGCCCATTATCACATCCCCAAATTTAAAACAATGCTTGTCCTCAAGCATAAGCTAAAGATTTACTCTAGAAAGTCGACCGCCTTCTTCTTTCCTAGATTTATCAAGGTTGCCTTATTCAAATCTTATGTACCAAAATCTCCTTAATTCTTACTCGACTCTCTTCTTAAAATATTTCTAAAATTTAGGGACCGCAAGTTTAACCTTAAAAAATACTTTACTTTTTTCCAGAGCATCGCATGATTTATTTCATATAAAAAACTTTTTCAACTGGGGAATTTCCAAATGATTTTTATCCTTGCGTATTTTAGACATATATAAAAATGATTTTTTTCTATGACCTTGCACTGATTCGAGTGCCTAGCCTTCGTTTTGGCTTGCCCACACGTGTGTCATGCGTACATCCAACTACGAGCAAGATGCTCTTTCTAAATCTAAACTCATGACAATTTGGCAGCAGAGTTGTGATCATTTTATTTATGCGTTGATCACGATTCCTACCTTCATTTTGGCTTGCCCCCATGTGTGTCATGCGGACATCCAACTACGAGTAGGATCCGATCGCAACGTTATGATTTTTTTTTTTTTTTGAAGAACTTAAAAATAGCAAGGTTGAAAAATGAATACCGCACCACCAAATTTAAATGCAACAATGTCTTCATTGCTAAAAGATTGAAAGAAGTCATGCGATGCTCTTCGAAAGTTTCGGGAAAAGTCAGTTCGAAAGAAAGTTGGTAGGCCACTAACTTCTAGAAATATTTCATGAGTTGACTATCTTAAAATTAAGTTGACTATAGCATATACTAAAAAATAGAGGCATGCGTTTCATCATTGAAATCATAATTGGCAAAGAGAAATAATGCGATGACTTAATCAATGTTAAATGATTGCGCCGACTAAAGAGGATGCGATGATAAAATTATCAAAATTAAAATGCTATGCAATAGAGCAAAAATTGGAATAAACAAAGTCAAGGAGAGATACTTTGCTCTATCGCCCGCATTATTTGTGAACGCATCCTTCTTTGTGGCGAACTGCTCTCTTCGATTGTGGTGGTGGAATAAGCTAGTTGAGTCTTTCGTGTAGTTCTTCCGCAATCATTCACCACGATAGTTGCAAAGAAAACATTGATGAACTAGGGTTAATAAAAGAACGGAGTTAGCAAATCGTTTCACGATCATTCACTACATCGAATATATAGATATATATATTATTATATTGTTTTCTTTTAGAAATGAAAAAAGACAAATATACGAACATAAATAAAAAATGGTAACGAAAGTTCATTGAATTATTGAAAGAAAAAGGATATTCCAAAAGAATTGCATCATCTTGATGTGTTTGAGTCGAATAGTACATGCAGGGACTGCTATTTCATTCTGGGCTTTTTTACTGTCCAAGGCGCTTTTTCTTCTTTTTCTCAGTCTTCGGAATCTGTTATGCTCTTAATCAGGAGCTTTTCGCCATGATTGCATACAATCTCCCCTCGTTGTGCACATCAGTTGAGTGCGATTCGTCGAGGAGGATATGTCATCTCAATAGTATGGCGCTACTTCATGCTCCTGTTTATAGTCCAAAATGTAATAGTCTGCCAGTAATGATGATTTGTCATGAGACTGCGACATGCTTTCGAACTCTCCCTCTTGGGAATGTTATTGGGGATCTGTCCACAAGCAGAAGAGTTCTCCGTGCGTGGGCGTGAGTTTGCCCTATATCGATCATTTGAAGAGTGGATCAGTTGCATTAGTTTTATTCTCGCTCGAGATTGCAATGTGCTTTGCACCACTGTAAGACCCCCTCCAATGTGAGCATGGAGTATGTGAAAGCCTTCCTGGTCGTTATATTTTGTTGGTGCGA
>NW_024064175.1:0-10246 GCF_009727055.1 Benincasa hispida | reverse complement strand
TAGGGTGTTTGTTCAACGAACACTACTTTCGTGGAGGAGGATCATATAAGGGAGCCACATCCCACAAAGTAAAGTCATGTTGTGTGAGCTTCCAATGAAACTACTGAAACTTCAACAAGAGTGTTTGAAGAGCCTGCCACATCAGCAGAGTTGTTGATGGGAGTTCATCTAGTAGGTTTAGTTCCACCTCAAGAGTTGAGGAACCTCGACGTAATGGGAGGGTTGCGAACTCGCCCATTCGCTATCTGGGTTTCACGAAAAATCCTTGCTATAGTAGTAGATAGGCGACGTTGAGGACCATTGTCTTATCCGAAGGCAATGAAGGATGTAGACCGAGATGAATGGGTCAAAGCCATGGATCTCAGATGGAGTCGATGTACTTCAACTCAGTATGAGATCTTGTAGATCAGTCTGATGTGTAAATGACTATAAATAGGTTAAATGGATCTACAACGCAAACGGGGTGCTTGATGGGAAGTTACAAACCTTCAAGGCTCGACTTATGGCAAAAAAGTTATACCCAAGTAGAGGGAGTCGACTATTGAGGAGACTTTCTCGACTATGCCATGTTAAAGTTGATCTGCATCCTCTTATCCATTGCACTTGCTTATTATAATATTATGAGATTTAGCAATGGACGTCAAGACAACCTTTCTAATGGCAATCTGAGAGACCACTTATAATGGTGCAACCTGAGTAGATTCATAGCCCAAGAATTCAATATCAAAAGGTTTGCAAGCTGAATCGGTCATTTACGCGGCTGACATAAACGTCTAGATCTTGGACATACGGTTTGATACTGAGATCAAGTCGTATGGCTTTGACCAAAATGTGTTGAGAGAAGATCATCAATGCTTCAGTAGTTTCTAGTGTATTACTATAGACGAATATTACTCATTGGGAATGATGTTAGGTCTACTGACTGCAGTTTAAGGAACTGGCTAGCAACTCAATTCCAAATTAAAGATTTGGGAGAGGCTCAGTTTGTTCTAGGTATAACAGATCTTTCGAGATCGTAAGAACAAAGTGCTAGTATTGTCTCAGGCATCGTAACATTGACAAGATGTTACCAAGTACTCCGATGCAGGAACTCCAAGAGGGGCCTACTGTTGTTCATGTATGGAGTCACTTTGTCTAAAGAGACATGTGTCCTAAGAGCCTCAAAGGTTGAGGAGATGAAATGAGTCCCATAGCGTCTGCCATTGGTAGTTGTATGTACGCGATGCTCTGTTACTCGTCCAGACATCTGCTACATTGTGGGCATAGTCGGTAGGTAAGTCTAACCCAGGTAGGGTCACTGGACCATGGGTTGAAAACATCCTAAAGTATCTTCGGAGAACGAGGGAACTAATGCTCGTGTATGTATCTAGGATTTGATCCTTATTAGAAGTACATAGATTCTGATCTTTCAGCTGATAAGGACTCTCGCAAGTCTACATCAGGGTCAGTCTTTACTCTTAATGGGGGAGCTGTAGTAGTGGCGAAGCATAACCAGGGGTGCATCGCGATCCACTATTGAGGGCGGAGTACGTAGGGCTGCAAAGCTGCTAAGGAGGCCATCTGGCTCAAGAAGTTCTTGATTAGAACTGGAAGCTGTTCCAGATATGTCGAGCCCATTACCTTTATTATGATAAATAGTGGAGCGTGTGGCAAACTCAAGGAGCCTAGGATCATAGGCGCGAAACAAACACATTAGAGCGGAAAGTATCATCTGGATCCCCGAGATAGTGCATCGAGGGAACTTAATTGTCACGAAAATCGCTTCGGAGCACAATGTTGTAACCATTTACGAAGGCTTCACGGCTACAAGTGTTTGAGGGTAAAAATTAAAGCATGGGATCTACAAGATCACCCGCGGCTAGATAGGGCAAGTGGTGATTTTCTTGTATTGGGCTTTTATGCCTAGTTTATTATTTATTTTTTTTTTGTACTAGTTTTATGTACCACACTTCGCTTTAGGACAGTGGAGATTGTTGGGTGTTATGCCTTAAAGTCTCGTGTTTTGTAGTTTTGTAAACTGTGTATGATAGTTGTGTTGTATAATATATGATATTTACTTCACATCTTGATTTTTGCTCAGTGTACGTTTTATTTGCTGTACCACAAACAATAAATAATAAAATCCCTGGTTATCTGGCATGTAACTTAAGCATGCATGTGGATGACATACAAGTGAAAATATAACCAAAATTAGGTCTGTTAGTAATAGGCATATAGAGTGAAACGTATCGTGCGAGTAATGACTACGGATGCGGCCCCTTATGAGAATCGGTTCATTAAGTGTTGTTAACTTATCAAGATGTCTGAATCCTGATCATCTGTATAGGACATTGCGAGCGGAGGGCATCCTATAACAAAGAGTTTGTATAAGACTAAACCACTTGAAGTGTAAACATCTCGTTTAGATAAACCGTTCATACATAAGACTTCACTTCACTAGGATGACCATAGGATAACATGACCTCAAATCCTGAGATGAGTTGGAACATCCTCCATGAGGGCGATACTTTGATTTGTATGGGTGCGATGGCCAGGTCGCTAATTCAAACCTTACCATTTTTGGATCTGTATTCTGAGTGGGAATCAAGCTACACAATGATGGAATTCACCTCTTTCCTTTTTTCATTGGATCATAAAAATAACCCCTTTGTGTACTTTTGAGGTAGCCTACAAAGAGGCATAACCTCGACCGTGATTCCAACTTCTTAGGATTAGCCTCAAGCACATGTGTAGGGAAACCTCAAATGCAGAAGTGACGTAAATTAGCTTTACACCCGTTCCACAACTCCAGAGTTGTTCTTGCAACACTCTTGGAGGGAAGACAGTTGAGTATATATACCGTAGTTTCCACTTCGAAACCCCAAAATGAGTCCGGTAAGGAAGCGTAACTCATCATCGAATGAACCATGTCCAACAAGGTTCTATTTCTCCTCTCCGTTACACCATTTTGCTGAGGTGTACCCGACGTTGAGAGTTGAAAAATGATTTAAATATAAATTATTCAACAATCTAGGAAATAGGAAATAATCTAGAAATGTTTCATATTAATGTGTAAATTTTTTAAAAATAAAATCCAGATAATTAAGAATTTAGATGATGAAAATATCATTTTTTTAATATATATATATATATTTATTTAGCCAAATGAATATACCATCGGTAAATATAGGAGGCGAGGGGCACAAAAAGAAAAATTAGACGAAATTATAATTAAGAAACAAATCAGTTTAGCAAAATTTCAAATTTTCATTTTGTTTAGATATTTATCCAAATGGAGGTGTTGCAATTTAGTTTATATTTCCTTTTTTCTACTCACAAAATAAAATAAAATAAAATAATTAAAAAAATAAATTATCACGTGAAAATTTCACAAGTTTTTACTTTATTAAATAAACTTGGTACTTAGGTACCGGCCGAGCGAACCCAGCCGGAAAAAAGCAGGCGCCAGAACCCAACAAACTGACGGATCACGACGGCAATAACCCCTGAACCTGCAGCACACAGAGAGCCGACGCCGGAAACCACAACGAGAGGGCACGAAAATCACGAAGGACCGGACGGCCGGCGAGATAAACCTGCCGCACGATCACGTCAAAACCACGAGCGGTCTACGATTTTTCTTTAGTTGTCCTTTTCTACGTATTTGTTAACTATATATATTTGTTTGAAAAATTGATTTGGTTGGCTAAGTTAATCACATTTTGTTTTAGATAATTAAGATATTGTGGGTTCAGCCACTTGGGCTTCCCTCCTCGTGAATGTAAATATATTTCATATTTGTGTTCATAGATAGAATTTCAATCTTTTCTGCAACGATGGTGAATAAAGTTACGAAGAAGAAGCATTACAGGCCTCCGGTAAGTTGGATTGCATAATCACTGTTATTAATTAAGGATTGTTGAACTGTTCTTTATTCTCTTTCTATCGGTTTATTAGGGGAAGAAGAAGGAGGGTAATGCAGCCAAATATGTTACCAGGTCACAGGCCCTAAAGCACCTCCAACTTAGTTTGCCACTTTTTAGGTATTTGCTTTTAAACCCTAATATCATATCATAGATTGCTATTTGTATTTTAGGGTGATTTTGGTGAACATGGTTTTCTTTTATATAAATATGTGTCTCAACGTTATATTGAAAATGAGCACTTTTTGTTATTATCACAGGAAGCTATGCATTTTTAAGGGAATTTTTCCTCGAGAGCCAAAGAAGAAAGTTAAAGGAAATCATCACACTTATTACCATGTCAAGGATGTTGCTTTTCTTCATCATGAACCACTCTTGGAGAAATTTAGACAGATTAGAGCATATGATAGGAAGATACACAAAGCTGATGCAAAGAAGACTAAGGAGCGTGCAAACTTTCTAAAACATCATAGGCCTACAGATGAATTAGAAAGAATGCGAATATTAAAGGAGAGGTTCGTGCAACTCTTGTTTTGTTTTGTGGTCCTAATGCAAGAACTATATGTTCTGTTTTTTTTTTTTTCCCATAATGAATTCTTTTCAATTGTTGAATGTTATGTTCGGCTTTCTAGGTACCCAAAATTCATGGATGCACTTAGAGATTTGGATGATTGCCTCTCAATGGTGCACCTTTTTGCGGTATTACCCCCTCAAGAGAGGGTAATGGTTGAGGCAACGCGTATTCGTAATTGTCGGAGGTTGGTCTTTACTTGTCACAATAAATTTTTATGAACTATAACACCATGTTGTCAACTTGTCTCGTATTATTGGCATGGTAATAAAAATGACAACTTCAATAACTCATCATATATATTCTTTTTGTATCTTTTGCTAGGTTGAGTTGCGAATGGCAAGCATTTATTTCTCGAACTCATAAATTACGAAAAGTTTTTATATCCGTGAAAGGAATTTATTATCAGGTATATTGTGATTTATATGGTATCTAGTACCATGTAAAGCATTTTATGTTCCTAAGATATTTTCTTAATTTTGTTGTTTGTAAAGGCTGAGGTAGAAGGCCAAAAGATTACATGGCTTGCTCCTCATTCATTTCGTCAGGTGATTGATGATGACTTAACTGTTATTCTTAACTTCGTGGACTCTTATGAGGTAATATTTTGAGTCTGTTTTCTTTTCAGCTATTCTGTAGTAAGTTTCAAATTTTTTTTCATTGGTTGTTTTTCTAGTGGAATGAATGGAGAGAAACTTTTGGACAATTCATTGACACCTCTTCTCAACCCCTCCCTCTTTAGCTCTAACAAACTTACTACCTATTACTAATATGTCCCTTCTTATAACCATTCTAATGTTCTACTATATATCTGTAATTAGAGCTCCCACGGTTTCTCTTAGAGCACGTGAAAAGGGCCTGAGATAACAAAAAAGTGTGATACAAGTAGTTGAATTTTTTAGAAAAGCAATATTCTTGAATGCATAGCATGGATACAACCGTCAATAGTCCTAACCTTGGAGACTCCTGTTCCACTCTAGCCGATTGTCTACATGATAGATAAAATCTTGAGTGTTTTATTTGTTTAGGACTCTTAATTGTTCGATTCTAATATGGGGAAGGGGAAAAAACTGCACTTCTCATGTACCATGTTAATGTTTATCTATTTGATATGCTCAGCCCTTTGTTTTGAATTTGACTAGTTATACTTGTAATTATTATGGGTGCAGAAACTTCTAGACTCCGTGAACAATCACTTATATAAATCGATTAATTTGAAGTATCCACCGATTTTGGACCCTCATTTGGAGGCTTTGGCCGCAGGTGATTTTAACGTTTAGTTGAAAGACTATTATTGCTCTAATTCTAATCAGCTTAGATTTTTCTGTCTTCATTGTTTCCTCATTTTCTATTATTTCAAATCTGCAGATCTTTATGCTTTGTATAAATACTTCGATGTCAACACTAGATCTTCCCAGTTAGATCCTAAAGCTTCTGATTCTTTAAGTTCGAGTGAAATAGAAGAGCCAGTTGCATTGATGCATCTTGTTGGAGATGCAACTTGTAAATATGATGGGGAGGATGAGGATGATGATACTAAAGAGTGCAAGAAACTTTTTAAGAATATGAAGTTCTTTTTAAGCCGTGAGGTAAGCTTATGTTTCATCTTATAAATCTGGTGTTTATGTTCTGTGCATTGTTACTAAAAATAGAGATACTATTTTGAGATGGAATTCTATAGGAAGACTGTAGCAGTAAATTTAGAATATCAATATAAGATAAATTCCAAAATGTTAAAATGAGAAACTTTTTTTAAAAGAAAATCATATATGTAAGCATGTGTGATTGTGTTAGGACACCACCTAACAAGAGTACTCAAGAACACAAAAACACTAAAGATAGAAATATATACTACAATATCAATGGAGAAACTACAATATATCATAAGAACATAAGAACAAGTACACAAGGTAACCACTAGCCTTTCAAGAGGGCTAGACTCTCTCTAAATTCCCAAAAAAATCCCACAATATTCTTCACATTCCTTCTCTCAACCCACTACCTCCATTTATACTAAAAGTCCTAACAAATTTACTATCTAATTACTAATATGTCCATTCTAATAACCTCATAATATTTACTAATAATCCTACTATTTCCATAACTAGGGGTCTTACAGCTTGTTCAAAAAAAAAAAAAAACCCAACAATTTGTAGGAACAATATTGGAAATTGATTTTTGTATGAGTTTTTTCACATAGGAGAACTTGTCATCTTTTTGATTAGTTGTTTTATGTCTCTACTACCATGGGCATGGATACTAGATATTACTTGTCTTAATGATCCTCCATTCTTTCTTTTGAAATCATACTTTGATCTGTCTTTTTGTGTTGGAATAGGTTTTTAGAGAATCACTGCTTTTCATCATTCCTGCTTTTGGTGGCACTGTTTCTTGGGAAGGAGATGAGACACCATTTAAGGAATCCGATGAAACCATTACTCATCAGGTTTTCAACGTGACTTATGTTTTTTTTATAGTACATGGCCTCCTACAACGTCTTTACATCTCTTCCTGATCCTTTTTAAATGCAGATTGTTGACAAGTCAACTACTTACAAGTTCCTCTCTAGAGACTATGTTCAGCCACAATGGGTTTTTGATTGTGTTAATACATGAATCATCTTGCCAACCGATGTTTATTTGGTGGGAAGGTACTTCCATATTTTAAAATCTGGAGTATTCTACATTATCCAAATTTTCTTTTCAGGAATGTATTCAGATTTCCGATGCTCTTTCAATATAAAGTAGTTTTATGTATCATAAGTTAAAAAAAACAATCCTCAGAAGGAAAAAGAACCTCCTATTTTGCTGTATTTAGGTTGTCATTTGTTGTTTCTCTAAGTATAATATATGTATATGTATATGTATATGTATATGTGTGTGTACATTATTAAAATTTTCTATAAATACAGAACTCAATTTTTTTCAAGTTGTACCATCTTAATATTTTCGAATTTAAAAGATTATTTAAAAACCTATTCTTAAAAATTAGTGCATTTTCCTTACTTTTGATTTGCGTCCTAAACCGAGTGGTTTCTTAAATCCATATATCCACTACTTTTCTCTGCGTTAGCTCATACTTCATAATAATAGAAATAATATATATTTGGTTTTAACTCTTATTATTTATACCTCCAAATTAACGTATCAATTTGCTAGGAATCCTCCTCCGCACTTATCACCTTTTGTTGACAATGAGGCAGAAGGATACATTCCCGATTACGCCAAGACCCTTAACCATATGAAGGTTTCTGCCAAAATTGAAGACTTGCCATTGCCAGGACTAGGGATAGAAGAATTGGATGATCCTCAGAATTTATTTATTGGTTGAGGGTGTCATCGATCGAACTGTGGCTACCATAGCTACTAAGAAGAAACAAAAGGTATACTTTTGATTAATATTACAGACTGAAAATGGAGGCGAGTCCAACCGTAGTGTATTATTCCTAATGCAGATGATGGCTCTTGACAAACAGTATCATGACGAATTAAAATTGGAGCTTCAAGGAGCACAATATCCTTTAGCTATTTCAAAAGTTGATAAGCAGTTGTCCGACGAGGATTATTTCGACCTCCCTGATTATCAACAAATTGCTGAAGATAATGCTAACTTGTCAATGGTTCTGATGCCAAGAAAGAAGAGAGGCCTTTATAAAGCTATGAAGGTAGTTTACTTGTTTTGTTGTGTTCTGTTTCTGATACTGCTTGAACCACAATTCTTTCGTTTTTTGTCCTTACAAATTCAAGTTTCTATATTTAAACTTCTTTTGGCATTTACTCTTATTAAACCTTGCCTTGAGATGAAACTAACTAAGAATCTCATACTTGCTGCCAGTAATGGTTTAAAAACTTGCATTCTTATTTTTGGTAATATGTTTTTGAATTCTTCTTTTGTTTTGTTTTTTTTAGTTCATTTTGTATTCTATTGTTATGAGTTAGAAATTTCTCTTCTTACCAGATTTGTCAAAGAAGGAACAAGGATCGTAATAAACTTCTAGAGGATAGGAAGAGTAAGCTTGAAGAATCTCACAAATCGTAGTAAGCAAAGAGCACATCACCAATTTTGTTCTTAATTATTTGCAATCTTATTTTCGGATGGCCAATAAGCTTATTTTGCTCCAAGCATATGAGTCGTTTTCTTTGGTTTTTGGTTTTTTTAAAATAAAAACCATATATGTTTGGTAGCTATTTCTAGTTTTCAATTATTAGTTAATTATTCATCATTATTATTATTCTGTAAAATGAATAGCAAATTATTATTATTATATTATTTCATTTAATTTAATATATGTAGGGGTCAAAATTCACTCAAGTTTTTTATCATTGTATGAGACAAATGTTCGCATATATATTTTTCCAAATCCACATTTTTTTAATTTTTTATTTATAATTTAATCTTCAAACTTTACTTGTAATAAATTTGTTGAATTTTAAAGTATGTATTTAAATTACTTATATTTAGTTTGATATATATTATTACTTACATGAGAAAATTAAAATTCATTATTTTTAGTTGAAAATAATTAGAATAATTTGTAATTTTAAGCTCAAAATAACATGGTATATTTTAAAAAAATTAAAATAACATTAAAATATTAAAATATCTAAAAGAAAAGATAGGGAAGAAAAACAGACCTTTAATATTAATATTGTTGTTTTCAAAACTTATTAAAGAAATATTGTTGTTTTGAAATTTATTAGAGAAATATTGTTGTTTTGGGAGTTCGAGGCTAGAGGTCGAACGTTGAGAACTCGACAAATAAAGAAAAACTTGAAAACAATACGTAAATTAGGGTTGTCGAAGGTTGAAGTTTCGACACACATAAGTTGAAACTTCAACCCTCGACAAGGAATGGGTGAAGCAGATTGTAGGAGAGAGCGATACTGGAAAAATAACAACAATAACAGAGATAGTATGAGAGCGAGATTCAAAGCGAGATAGTTGGAGAGAGCGAGATTCAAAGCGAGATTGTAGGAGATAGCGATATTTAAAGCGAGATTGTAGGAGATAGCGATATTCAAAGCGAGTTGTAGGAGGGAGCGAGATTTTAGGAGAGAGAAATTTAGAGAGCGAGATTGTTGGAGAGAGTGAGATCTATTGTATATTCAATATTTTTATTGTAATCAATAAAGTTTTACATTATTATTTACCCTCACACTTTTCTCTACTATTCAATTATAGTCTAATGATTATTCAATTATAGTATAATAATCTAATATATTCAATTTATTGTATGTTCAATTTTTTTTATAATAATCTATTGTATATTCAATTATAGTATAATAATCTAATATATTTGTTATTGTTGTGGATTTTGTAACCAATTAGGACAAATTCTGTTATTGTTGTTATTTTTTCATTAATGATTATTAGCTCTTTTTTCTCATTGGTGAAGACTATCTCTCTCTCTTTTTTTTTTTATATATATATATTTTAATGGAAAGTTCAAATAAAGTGAAGACTATCTCGTTCTCTCCTATAATCTCGCTATAAATCTCGTTCTCTCCTACAATCTCGCTATAAATCTCGCTCTCTCCTACAATCTCTCTATAAATATCGCTCTCTTCTACAATCTCGCTATAAATCTCGCTCTCTCCTACAATCTCGCTGAACATCTCACTCTCTCTGCTATTGTTGTTATTTTTTCATTAATGATTACTAGGTTTTTTTCTCATTGGTCATGTATATATGGAAAGTAATGATTACAATCTCGCTCTATCTATGGAAAGTAAATAAATTTATTGTATATTCAATTTTTTTTTATTATAAAGTT
>NW_024064174.1:0-1092 GCF_009727055.1 Benincasa hispida | reverse complement strand
ACAAAAAACTTGGCTACCAAACAAGGCCTAAGTTTATTTTTTATTTTTTATTTTTTGTATTTTCTTTTAACTCACAATTTTTACATTAAAAATACTTTTAGATTTTTCATCTTAAAATATCTTTATTTTTAAATATCTATAATCTAAATCATAATTATTAATTTCCTTATTTTTCTTAAGAAATTTTTCACAAATAGAAAAAATGTCAAACTATTTACAGAAATAGAAAAAAAAAATACTGGTAAACACTGATAGAGCACATAATATCAATGATAGACTTCTATCAGTTTCCATTACTAATAGGCACTGATAGACTATGAAGCATAGACACCGATACGGATACGTGATATGGAAACGATTGGATACAGCGATTCGTCAATTTCGAAAAACTAAGATACGGATACGTCTAAGGATAAGTCATTTTTAATTTTTTTTTTCATATATATAAATTTAACCATAAAGAAAGATACTAAAATTTTAACTTACTACTGTTAAAAATTAAAATTAAAAACCTAAAATCAAATATTCAAAGGAAATGGAAAATTTAGAGATTGAAAATGAAAAGTTGAAAACTTAAGAGTAAAAAGAAATGGAAATCAAAATTTGAACTGAAGAACGAACTAAAGAAGAAGAATGAACGTTACAGTTGATGGTGAGCTGAAGAACGAGCCTTTACTTTTAGATGTCGACGACGAACTGAAGAACGAACGAAACGTCGACGACAGAAGTCTGGTCAATGGTGAACTGAAGAACGAACGAAGCGTCGACAGTGAAAGTCTGGTTGACGATGAGCTGAAGAACGAATGAAGAATCAATTTGAATTGAAGATTCAAGAACGAACTGAAGAACGAAGAATGAGGAAGAGATAAAGAGTTGTGTCATCAGCGGGGCTGAAAAACTGAAGAAGCGAAGTGCGAAGAAGAAGAAAATAACTACAATTTTAGTTTTAGAGTTTTCCTTTTTAGTTTTACTTTTTGTTTCTAATTTATTATAATATTATAAATTATAAATCAATAATTATATTAATAAAAATATAAAACTAAGTGGATTATTTTGGCTTAGTGGCTATTGGGCTTAAAATTTAGTCCAAAA
>NW_024064173.1:0-1658 GCF_009727055.1 Benincasa hispida | reverse complement strand
CTAAAATTGTCCTTGATGGGTTGCAATGTAGAAGATAGCGCCGGCCAAAGCTATAGCACACAACAAGAGATAAAGATAGATTATGCTAGTTTTGGAAATTGTTTTTCATGTGGAGTAAGTGCACTTCGCAACTTCTGTCCTTGCGATTCTAAAGTTTGAAGCGACCACTAAATTTCATTGGCTCTTTGTTCTTCCTTTCAGTGGATTTAGATTCTAGTCGCGCAACTGGAGAGAGCTCGGCCTGAAGGGATGAACGTGCGAGAGGAGGATGGACCACAGAGGCACGTCGTTCAGCTGTGGCACAAGTGGAGGAAGCTCAATCTTGACACTCTATAGAAAAATCTTCCTTAAGGAGTTTTTGTAGTTCATTCGCTCGCTAAACAATAAGTCGTAACGGAGGAAAATATTTTGCTAGTGAGGAAAATTAAAATCCTTCCAACCAGAGAAACGGCAAGAAGGAGGAAAGGTTAAAATTTTACAAATTTATGGAGAACCAAATTTTTGAACCAGGATACCTCTTTCAGTGTCTATCTTGGTTGCAGTGGAAACACTTTCCCTTGTCAATCGGTGTCGAACGCCTATTCTGTTGGGCGATAGGTGGCAGGTTAACAGGCACCTTCCCTTCCCCTTACCACCCTTCTTCTTCTTCCACTTTCCAATGTTAGAAGGAGAAGGTGCAGACTTCGTCCCTGAAGTCGAACCTCGATGGAACGTTTTTAAGATGAAGCAACATTTGTCTCACCTCCCCTCTTCTCCTTCCTTTTTAGTCAGGATTGATATGTCTGCAACTCGTTGAGGAGAGTTGTAAGGGTATAGTCCACTTTGTTAAAAATCACATTACTAACAAAGTGCAGGAAGCTTTTCGGCAACGAATGCAGGATTATGCTAACCTAACTGCCCTCATCAATCCTAGACCCATTCATCTCCGCCACATTGAACTGGACCATTATGTTAAGCACGTGTTCACGAATAGAGGTGCCTTCCTCTATTTTGGAGTTGAAGATGTATTTAAGAGCCTCATGCTTGAGCTATTGATAACGAGCAAAAATGCACATTATCATATTGCTAAGTTCTTAAACAATATTGGAATGCGTTGATGAAATATGTTACTTTGCGTCTATTAAGTATCAATTTCGTAATATTGCGGTCGCATGTGTTCAGCGCATTAGAACAGTTGCTTTTTGTATTTTTGTGCAGAATATGCGCTAACGCAATGCAAGAATTGCGATCTTCAGAATCATTGGTCGAGCGCAACTTCACCACAAGGTTTTGTGTTGATCATGCTCGTAAACATTCACCCAAGAAGAATCGCCGCAACTTGGTCAGCATAACATGGTGAGCGCATCTGGGTGAACGGCCAATTAAGCGCGATGGGACAGAAAGCCGACGACAGTCGAATCCAAATTAAGTTGATAGCAGATAACGGTCACAAAGTACATTCAGCTTTATCGGTGACAATTATTCGACGCATCAGTCAAGAATTAAAGTTGTCCCATCTGTACAACCAGGGGAGAGAAGCCACCTTTCACCATGGATGCTCTATAAATACCAAGGGCATTCTTAAGAAAAGAGGTTGACCGTTTTTACAATCTATTGTTCCACAAGTTCACGCCGCTGTCCATAGTTTTCCGAAGCAAGAGAAGAGTGGTGGTACCGAA
>NW_024064172.1:0-2962 GCF_009727055.1 Benincasa hispida | reverse complement strand
GTAATCCAACGTTAGCACTCATCTACACGACTGCTAACACCGCTATGAACACAAGCACGAACATCTTCGTGCTCGTCCTCAATCACGAACTCATATCTACAACAGCGAACGGACTCCTCCGCCAAAACCCACGAAACAACCTCTAGAAAACCTCGACAGGTGTCGAGTTGAGTCTGGCACCACCAACAAGGCGACCTTGGTATTCTTGGTGTGAGAATCCAGGGGGTTCTATTGAACTTGGTGTGAGGCAGACGAACGGAAGAAACAATGATCGCGTACACGACTGGCAAGTGGGAGAAGTCGGAGAACCTATTCGTATAGGTCAATGACCAATTGTTTAGATAAAACAATGCGATCTTCTAGCAAAACTATGCGAATCGTTTAGTTCTATCGTCTAGCTCAGTCTGTCTCGTTACAGACTCTACACAATTTGTTTACCTTTAGGCCAGCGATCATCTAGCAAAGTTATGCGATCGTTTAGTAAAACACTGCACATCGTTTAGCTTGCACTGTACGATCGTTTTAACTCGACCCAGCCGTCGTTTAATAAATCTTTATTTACTTGATGGACTACCTATGAGTTTCTTTTCGTGGAGAGAAAACTCAACCAATATATTTTCAAACTTTTGTGAAAAAACTTCTCTTTTTTTAAAAAAAAAAAAAAAAAAAAATAAAATAGGAAACCACTTTTCCTTTTAAACTCACGATTACCATGATCCATAACCACCCACTACATTTGGTTATTTAAGAAGTATTAAATTATTCTAATAATTAATATTATTATAAATAATAAATGATAACCAGCTTATCATACTAATATTTATAACCTATAGTTTAATATTCCATCTCATGAACATATAAATTTATAGGTTTTTTTCTATTCCATGGTACTTAATTATAAATCTCATTTACATCATTCATCCACTAGATATATCTCATTATCAATCATACCGATTATCATATATAATCAAATAACCTCTTGTCAATTTTGAAACATTTCAAATCAACACCAAGAACTGATCCTCAACATGAATCCAAAGCTACCAAGGGGACCTCATGGACCTGTAGATCCGAAGCTCCAACGGTACGTTGAATAACTTATCTAAACTCTTTAGTCACGGGATCCACCATCCGTTGCTGCCAGACACTCACACTAAATGATCGACAGCTGAACTCTTCTCAACTACAGATATATATGTGTCCATCTTATCTAAATGAGCAGTGCGACAACCCTCCACAGATCGCTCATAAGTTATAGCTGGGCCAATATACCATTATGCCCCTAGTTACATCTGTCTCCTGCCCCTATAGTTACATTTGTCTCCTTAAGTGCCACTGATCCCTCTAATGAACATAAGTCATAGTCTTACTATGACTGAGTCTTCTCTTTCCAAAGAGAAGTTGTGGCCACTATCTTTCAAGCCCCGGAATTCAGCCCTTAAGGGAGCAATCTCTCTACTTATCCCTTACTTCGGGAAGAAGTGAATTCCATCTTGTGGATTTGAGTTCCCATCTCCCAGACCATGACAAGTCTCCCAAATAATGGTAGGCATGTTGAGTTAGGAATCTGGCCACTCTCACCCAAACTAATCAAAGGACGCCCTCAAAGGCAAGAGTTCACAAAACACTCAGGATTGAGGTCGTGGTCACCTATGGTCTTTTAGGTGAGATGCAAGTCTCTAGTATCAACCATGTTGTTCGATCAGACTGCGCATCGGAGCATGGAGACGCTTCTACATTGTTAGTACAGTTTTTCTCTCTATACATGTAAACCTCAAACTCTAAGTTTCTTATATAAGCATGTTTAGCCAAAGGAATGTTATATTAGTTATTTGATAAGTGGAGATTCATGGTTACTTACAGGGGTTATGAAAGAAGAGAAAGAAAAAAAAAACTAATTGAAGGAGCTCACTAATTGGAATTGGCCGGAAACACTAAGTGTGGGATGAGGTGGCGGCTTGACCATAGAGCACAGAAGGCAGCAGGAAGAATAAATGGAAGCAAAATTTTAGAAGCTCGGTTTTGGCAAATGACATGAGCAAATTAAGTGAGATTGATGCCATTTGAAAGCTGAGAGAATCTAGTTTTCGGGGTTATTTTTCCGGAGAAAGATCTCAGAAGGAGAAGAACAAAAAGTAAAGAATTTGCAGAAGGGGTAGATTCTCGGATTAATTAGAGCTCGAGGTGAAATTTGGAAGCTCTAGGCCAAATTACGAAGAATTTTCAGCTTATATTTTAAGATAAGATAGTTAACTCAATTCTAAATAGGGTTGTAGAAGGAAGTTTCTTAAAACGAGTCATGGATTTTGAATTATAAATTTTTTAATTTAAAACAGGAAATTTGTGCGTAAACAAGTAGCTGCTTATGAAGATTAAGCAGGCAGCTCACGAGAGAGAGCGAGAGTGAGAGAGAGCAAGAGGAAGTGAAAGCGAGAGAGAGTGAGAGATGGATCTCACTAAGGACGAAAATCTCGTTGGTTTTGTATTGAATCTCGCTGGAAAGTGCCAAATCTCGCTCATAAGGATGATCTCGCTCATGTGGGTGATCTCGCTCATGATGATTATCTCGCTAGTAATGTTGATTTTGTTGATAAAAGTTTCATTAGTAAACGAACTATCTAAGGTATTTTGCTGAGAATTCTAAGGTATGTTGCATGATCTCGCTCTTGATTTTGTTGATAAATGTTTAATGAATAGCATAGCGTATCTTCTCCAGCTGGTATTTGTTTTAACGCATGCCAAGGTATGTTGTGAATTCATTAAAAAAGTTAGGTTCCTATGTTGAAGCATGCATTCTGGAGGAAGGCTATGATGGAATGAGTCTTTGTGTAAAAAGCATGATATGTTTTTAAGTAAACCGGATACTGAAGGTATGGAAAGTATCCAGGAAGTACCTAAAGTGGTGACAGTACTTAGCAAACTCCACGTGCACGTAGGTAGTTCTGAATGAGAGGCCGAAGTA
>NW_024064171.1:0-1126 GCF_009727055.1 Benincasa hispida | reverse complement strand
TAAGGGTGAATGATAGCATGTTTGCTTGGTTGTTACGCGTTATATAAAAGTTATATATAGTAATGACCGGAAATTGTATGAAGCATGACACATAGGTTATTTTATAAATGTTATAAACGCCTCGTTGTGCGCAATGTTTTTAGTTGTTTCTTTTTAAAAGTTAACGAGAAATTAGAACTAAAAGAAATAAGAAAGATATGCATGCTCACTTAGGTTTAATTCATGGTTTTAAAGTATTTAAAACTTGAATTACATAGACCTGAGATCACGATTCTAATACGATTAGCAACCCTAAGACTTTAATCTTTTAATCAGTTTAATAGGATTAAATTGGCTAATAAAAGGTTAAAGTGTAGCAAAACTATCTATAAGGGACTTTTTGTCTAAGGTGGGTTCTATCTAGGCTAGGGTATTTAAGTTGACGGAAATGTAACACCCCTACCTGGGAACTTACCTGGAAAGGTGAATTAAATAGATTTGATGCATGCATGCAAGTTAAATACAGTCCATTAAAGTGTTTAAATGTAACTACTTGAACTTGTTCATATTTCATAGACAAACATTATTTATGAGTAGAGTTTAAAAAGATGACTTAGACTAAAATCAATAGTCGGATTGTCTAGGTTAATGATCTCTAGGTAGAACATTCAGTGGGAGGTACTTGGGGCATAAGATGCTTCACTTAAACTTTTCACGTTTCTCCTAAATAGTACACACTGTGAGATCTACCCTCGGCCTCATGGCACCTTTGGCGTGTCCTCCCAACGGATGGTGTTTGGATAGGTCAATATCAAGGTGGATGGAGAGAGTGTTCATAGTAAGTGGGAGCGGGAAGTATGACAATATATCCCTCGATCTCCCTCGTTAGGTTGAATAAAGTTACAATGCATCGACTCAAGGCACCCTGGGAGTGTCCCCTTAAATGATGGCAGTTTTTCACGTTGCTTTATTTGATCTCCTGTAAGAGGATAAGGTAACTTAGTCTCTTGTCCTAATCTGCTTCTTTTCTACGGTGGGCTCATTAGGGCAGGACTCTGGCACCGAAAGTGAGGGGTTACACTTACGCGGAATAGTTAAAGTTAACGATTTTGGATCGAAAAATGGTGGTTGTTAGGTTCAATTCCAA
>NW_024064170.1:0-1171 GCF_009727055.1 Benincasa hispida | reverse complement strand
GCATACATAATACAAGATAATCGTAAAGAATGAAGATTCCCTAGTTGTGCTCGCTAAATGCTTCTAGACCCATTCAACTGATTTAGCTACTCATGCATGAATAATAGAGAACGAACAGATATAGAGAAGGAAATTCCATTTTTATAAATGAGTTTGAGTATAAAATAACTATGAAAGTTAAAGGTAGAGAGTTTGGTAGCAATTCCTTGCTGACCGAGGCTTTTACACTGAAATGTCTATTCGGTTCTAAAGATGTTCTTGCTCCCGCAGGCGTCAGCCCTCTCTCTGCCCTTGAAGCTTCCGACGCTCTCCCAAGTTTACTAGAATGATCTACCGGCACAAACTCCTTCCTCTCTTCTGCCTTAAAATGAAAGAAAACTAAGAACAAAGATGTATGAACTAAGGAATGGTGAACTGATCAATTCGTCAACCCCTTCAACTAAAGAATTCCCTTAGTATTTATAGGGCATCCATGGTGAAAGGTGGTTTCTCTCTCATGGTTGTACAGATAGGATGGCTTTAATTCCTGACTGATGCGCCGAATAATTATCACCAAAAAGCTAAATGTACTTTGTGACCATTATCGGTTATAAACTTAATTCGGATTCGATTGTCATCAGCTTTCTATCCCATCGCGATTAATTAGCCTTTCAACCAGATGCGTCCACCATGTTGCGTTGACCAAGTTGCGGCGATCCTTCTCGGGCGAATGTTTGCGAACACAATCATTTTGCCTTGCGGTGAAGTTGCGCTCGACCAGTGATTTCCTATGATCACAATTCTTGCATTGCATCAATGCATATTCTGCACAAAAATACAAAAATCAACTGTTCTAATGCGTTGAACGCGTGCGACCGCAATATTATGAAATCGATGCTTAATAGATGCAAATTAACATATTTCATCAACGTAATCTAACATTGTTTAAGGACTTAGCACTATGATAATTTGCATTTCTGCCCGTTATCATGTCCATATAACCAATCAACAGTGCGACAACCCTTCATAAATCACTTGTAAGTATAGTAGATAATCTAGATTATGTAATTTAAAATTGTTTCAGTATTTTCTTATCCAAATAGTCCAATTTCTGAAAAACAATATTTTTATGTTTTCATGGTTTTCATATTTTGAATTTGAAATTTTCACATTCAGAATAATTGTTTAAATT
>NW_024064169.1:0-1014 GCF_009727055.1 Benincasa hispida | reverse complement strand
CTCGCTTCGGGCAGCCCTCCTTCCTTCTCCATATTACTGAGTATACTCCCAAACACTTCTTTATCGTCTCTTCTCTTCTTTTCACTTTTAGATGACAGTGTTGGGAGTGGGGCACTCTCCGTGCTCTACCCCTCTCTGATTTGGAGTGGTCTAGCTGCTAAAGGCTTTCACCGAGGTTTTCCGATGATCGAGGGATGGGTTTTGGTTGGGCGGCGAGGCGGCGGCTTGCTGCAAGGAATGCCGCCTCTTTTGCAGTGATTTGGGCTCGTGAGGGTGATGAGGGTAAAGAGGATGAATGGGAAGACTGATCGGCCATGGTTGTACTGAATGAGAGAGATGGGTTTTGGCTGGGCGGCGAGACGGCGGCTTGCTGTGAGGAATGCCGCCTCTTTTGCAGTGATTTGGGCTGGTGAGGGTGATGAGGGTAAAAAGGATGAATGGGAAGACTGATCGACCATGGTTGTACTGAGTGAAAGAGCTGGGCAGGTTCTTAGGGTTTTAGGAAGAAAGTTTGAATTCTGGTATGCAAAGGATCTGCTAGGGTTTCGTTTTCATAAAAAGACTCAAATAGACGACCTAAGAAGGGGGAGGACGGAATTTATAGGTTGGGCCTTGATGAGCCCAATGAAAATTCTACAGTGGCAGGCCTCGAGGTACTCAAAAAGCCTACCGCCGCGCTCCTCACATTTATGAATTAGCAAAGAAGTACATCCTTTCATCTGCTAAATCATCATTTCCTCAGAAGCCTAAACGATTGGACTACTCTATTTGCAAAAAAAATTTATCTTTTGTGTTTTATTCGGATAGGCGCAAGGTTAAGATTAACGCAATGCCTCCATTAACGCAAATGCATATTTGCAAAAGACGGGCAACAACGCATGTATCTGCACAACACACCCCCGACTCAATGCATTTCTAGAGGACAGGCACACTGTATTTCTACTGGCGCAACACTACCTCAACATAGTGCATTTTCGCTAAGGATGGGCAAAAAATACATACAAGCGCAACACA
>NW_024064168.1:0-13209 GCF_009727055.1 Benincasa hispida | reverse complement strand
CCCAAGGTTATTCGATAGCCTGACCCTTCTGTCTTCTTCTCAGTTTCCAGACCGATCCCTTCGAGCTTTTTCCAGAAGCCCTACCCTAAAAACTAGACTTCCAGAGATTTCAGGTGGCTTTGGAATCACTCCAAATTCACAAGTAAATTGGGAGTTCTCCTCGTCTTAAATTGATGCTGTTTTCCAGACTTCACTGTCCGATGCGTCCACTTTGAAGCTCTATGATCAATGCATGGATTTTGCTCTTAACTCAAGATTTACTCAACTTTCTCACTCTTTTTAAACGTATTTTGAGTTATGATCTGAAAAATGAATTCTTTGGCTCTATTTATAGGCGTCCAAACCTTCTCCAAATTCAACACCTCCTACTTGGCTGCATGTCCAAGTGTTTCTCCCTCATACTACCAATACATCTTTTTGATCAACGCAATCTAAATGTATTTCTCCTATGTAGCCAATGCATGAGATTCAAATTGCATGTCCTCTGATGCAACCACCTCAAATGCTTATGGTTTAAGGCTTCCTCCAAGAAGACACATGGTTTGATGACATTTTTTTAGGTGATCTCATCCTTTATATGCGTCCAACTCTTGGATATTCAATGCATAGTCCACTACTCAATGCATAGCCTATAATCAACGCATAGCAATCCAACTTACTACCATCACAATCTAACTTAGCCATCGCAAGAGCCAACCATCACCAACGCATAGGGTCGCCGCTCATCCTAGATGCATGGCTCACTAAGTAGGCACGCTTGGCACGGGCGCATGGTGCTTGGCATAGGCTCTAGTGACCGACACGTGGGTGTGTTGCATAGGCACTAGCCACTCGACGCATGGGCGTGCTGCATAGGCGCTGGCCATCGCTTGCTTGCTCGGCCGCATGGCAGGAGTTTTCGATGCACGGTCACTTGACAGGGCTCTTCGATGCATAGGCATGGCCACTCAGTCAGGGCGCTCGCTGCACAGGCATGGCCGCTCGACGCATGGCAGGGGCACTTGGTTGGCTGCATGATGCATTATGCAAGGGCACTATGCATCGACCGCTCTACGCATTAGGCAAGGGCGCATGGCTTACCGCTAGATACTCCGCTATTTCTCTCTTCATACCAGGCCACCATACGATCTCTTTAATGTCCTGTACATCTTCGTACTGCCTGGATGCATAGCATAGGCCGAACTATGTGCTTCTTCTAGAATAGCTTGTTTAAGTGCTAAGACTTTAGGTATGCATATCCTACCCTCTTTTAGTTAGCGCTTTGTCGGCGCTAATTGATAGTTCCTCAATCCTTTACCTACTTCTTCAGCTAACTTCTTGAAGATCAAAATCCTTTAATTGTTCACGTAGAATATCTTCTACGAGAGTAGGACACACTTGAAATGAAGCTAGTAAACCTCCTGTTTGACTGACTGATAACCCGAGCATTATACAACTCATGAAACAATGTTATCCTCACTGAATACCTGTAAGCTGATCTAGTTTTTCAACTTAGAGCATCAACTACCACTTTGCTTTACCTGGGTGATAGTCAATGTACAGTCATAATCTTTCAAACCTAGCCATCTTCTCTGTCTCAAGTTCAAATCCTTTTGATCAAAGATATACTTCAGACTCTTATGATCCATGAATATATGACAACGGTCACCAAATATGTAATTGTCACACCCACTCCCAAGCCTTAGCCCCCGAGAGAGGAGTGAGGGTAACCAGTAGTATTCCTAAAACAACATTTCACTTTTAATGTCCCCCTTTATCTATTAAAGATTTCAACATGTTTACCAATACTCTATCGAACTTGTGGGAAATAACTCTAATACCAATGTACAAATTGAACAATCAACTGATTAAGTAGGCCCATTTTATTTTACAACAATGTAACATTTATACAACTCCAAGAACTTAAATACATAATTTACAACAACAACTGTAAAACCTTCCGGAAGTGTGCCTGTGGCATGTAGCAGACCTTGACCTTAGCTAGCAACCCTGGAACTCTCACCTTTCGCTACCTTGGGGTGGGGGGAGGGAGGTAAAACATAAAACATGGAAAACATGAGCTATAAAGCCCAGTGAGTTTGGCTGCCTTTAGATAAACAAATAACTTTGTCAATAGAAATATATTTTTGGGAAAGCAATGCATAGTCAACAAGAACGTTACCACAAGTTTATTATTATTTTCCAGCCAAACCACTGGACAATCCCCAGCTCGACCACTGGTTAAAACAACCAACCCCAACTTGACCGCTGGTTATCACATAATATAAACATCCCCAGTACTTTCACACGTATACTAAGACAACAACAATTCCTGTGGAAACTTTCCTTGTACCCTATTATCCCGCCAATGTGCACATCGACTATTTTTCCCGCTAGCTATAATTAGGTAACTTGACTATATTTCCCGCTGGTCGTCGCCGACTATAATTTCCCGCCGATCGAAGCCGACTATATTTTCCCGCCAAGTACCTTTTCAAGCATGCTAACTATATATCCCGGGTACAATTCCAGGTTCCAACACAAACATACAAGCATAGTAATCAGATAAACATATATCTGCTGCTACTCTGCTACTCTGCCACTCTGCCACTCAAAGAAATAGGTTGAAGAAAGCTTAATTGAAGACCTGTATTAGTTAGTACACATGTGTTTGTCTAGTGACTAATATTCTAGATAGGGCTCAGTAAGTTGTAATAT
The DNA here is from genome assembly GCF_009727055.1 of Benincasa hispida. Classification (NCBI taxonomy): domain Eukaryota; kingdom Viridiplantae; phylum Streptophyta; class Magnoliopsida; order Cucurbitales; family Cucurbitaceae; genus Benincasa; species Benincasa hispida. Next base: position 10,512 of record NW_024064168.1, on the reverse strand, counting down.
TCATGTATGAACAATGCTGTGAAACCCTGTAATGTAAATGTGTTAAGTTCTGAGTTAATTTGTTCGTATATTGATGAAATGTACATATTCAGGGTTTGAGCAAGATTTAACAGGTTAGATAGGCAGTAAGTGCCAGCAAAAGGGTTGGTAACTATTGCAGTCACCATTCCATCAAGGTTAAGAGGGTAATCTGGAGTGGGGTGTGACAACAGCTGGGCCAATAACCGTCATGCCCATGTAGTTACATCTGTCTCCTTAAGTACCACTAATCCCTCTAATGAACATAAGTCATAGTCCTACTCATAGTCCTACTATGACTGAGTCTTCTATTCCAAAGAGAAGCTGTGGCCACTATGTTCAAGCCCCAGAATCAGCCCTTAAAGGAGCAATCTCTCTACTTATCCCTATGGGAAAGGAGTGAATTCCATCTTGTGGATTGAGTTCCCAGCTCCCAGATCAGACAAGTCCCAAGGTACTCATGAGTTGAGTTGCAATCTAGCCACTTCACCCATACTAATCAAAGGACAACCCAAACCAACACTCAAAAGGACACACTCTAAAACTTCCCAAAACACTCAGGATTGATAGGTCGTGTCACCTATGGTCATTTATGCGTGAGATTGTAAGTCTCTTAGTATCAATCAACGTTATATATCAGGAGTCTATCATCTCGTCGTGGTCCAGAGTCGTTATACAAAACCTCTTTGTTATTAGGACACGACTTCGCCTCACGTCTCCACATGAATGGTCAAGATCTACCAATTCGTAGTAGTTTCAACACTTGCAAACCTCTACCAAGCGGGTCTATTCTTTATAGTGTCACCAGGATCAGGTTGTACCACCACAATCCTTATACTACATACCGATTTGGTTAGGCACTTAAGGCATGAATCCACTTGTATATCACATTATACATGCTTAAGTTCACATAGATAACCAAGGAGATTTGTTTATTGGATATGAGTAAATATCAGAATTAAATAACACTTATTTTATTCATTGAATAATGTGTATCTTTACAAAACAATGAGACTTCGGGAGAAGTAGGACACTAATCCCAACAATCTCCCACTTGTCCTAATGACTCGGGAGACTAATGTGCAATACAATATAAAAATGTACAATATACAATAAACTAGAGCATACCCTAGTATCATCTCCCACTTGCCCTAGACAAGATACCGCATGTCCCACAGACCCAGACTTTCCAGGTGACCCTTGAACACTTTAGCCGAGAGGGCCTTTCTAAAATGATCAGCAACGTTGTATCCCGTAAGGATTAGATCCTTAGCTCCATACACAAGCATGTAGACCCTCGTTCTCTGAAGACACTTGAGGATCGTCTTGACCGCCGTCCAGTGATCAAATCCTGGACTGGACTAATACCGACTGAAACTTCCTACTGCATAGAAAATGTCAGGTCGAGTACACAACATTGTATACATCAATCTTCCTTCAGCAGAAGCATAGGGCATCCGTCTCATCTTCTCAACTTCTTGAGGTGTCTTAGGACATTGATCCTTAGATAGAACGATTCCATGCCTGAAGGGTAACGAACCTCTCTTGGAATCCTGCATCCTGTACCTGATCAACATTTGATCAATGTACGATGCCTGAGACAAGGCTAACCATTTGTTCTTGTGATCCCGAATAATCTGGATCCCGAGAACATATTGTGCCTCACCTAAATATTTCATTTGGAATCGGGCAGCTAGCCAACTCTTAATGTCAGTCAGATACCCTACATCATTCCCAATGAGTAGTATATCATCCACATATAGTACCATGAAAGCTACTGAGCTGTTGATGATCTTCTTGTAAACACAAGGCTCATCAACGTTCTGGTCAAAGCCATAAGACTTGACAGCAGTGTCAAATCTAATGATCCAAGATCTATATGTTATTTCAACCCATAAATTGACCTATTAAGCTTGCAAACTCTTTGCTCTTGATCTGGAACTATGAACCCCTCTGGTTGAGTCATATAGTTGGTCTCCTCAAGATTACCATTAAGAAAGGCAGTCTTGACATCCATTTGCCATATTTTATAATCATAAAATGTGGCTATGGATAGGAGAATCCGGATAGATTTCAACATGACAACAGGTGAGAAAATGTCCTCATACTCAACTCCCTCAACCTGGGTATAACCCTTTGCCGCACGCCTAGACTTAAAGGTTTGCATCTTTCCATCTGCACCTCTCTTTCGCTTAAAGATCCACTTACACCCAATAGGTCTGACCCATCAGGTGGATCAACAAGCTCCTAGGTGTTATTGAAGTACATAGATTCCATTTCCTGCTTCATGGCCTTAACCCATTCATCTTTGTCAACATCTTCCGTTGCTTTCTTAAAAGTCAACGGATCCTCGACCCCATCATTCGTAATGATGTTTAGGGCTTCAGTCAAACCCATGTAGCGATCCGGTGGGTTCATAACCCTCCCACTACGTCGAGGCAGTCTAAACTCTTGAGCTGGTTGACTAGACTTTCCGACCTCAACAACTCTTGTTGATCTGTCGGCCTGTTCAACAACTCTTATTGAACCTGCAGCAGTCTTAGTCTCACTTGAGATCTCACGTAAAACGAGCTTACTTCGTGGCTTATGATCCCTCATGTGATCTTCTTCCAAGAAGATAGAATTAGTGGAAACAAACACTTTGTTCTCACTCGGATCATAGAAGTATCCTCCTTCTCGTTTCCTTGGGGTAGGCCTAAAAGAGGCAAACTTTCAAACATGTTCTAGCGTTTTCCTATGCGTTTAGTCCTAGCACATGTGCCGGAACAAACCCCAAATTCTGAAGTGGCATAAACTACTAGCCTACTATTAAACGGGTTTCGACAATACTTCAGTGTTCACAGAACAGCTTCAGGACATATCAGGATATAACATCAGTCTGACTACATAACCCACAACGAGTCTAGAAGACTGAGAAGCATAACTCATGCATAGACAAAACCATGTCGACAAGTCCTATTCTCCTTTTTGATACACATGATTACTAGAGGTGTAACCAGCGGCAGAGTTTAGGGATTGCAATCCATGTTGCTATTCAATAGTCTCTGAATTGGAGGTCCATATACTCTCTCCACCAACGATCAGATCGTTAGTGTTTTATATTCTTACGTAACAAGTTTTCAAACTCAGCCTTATATCCTGAAAACTTGTCAAGGGCTTTGATTGTGTTATTTATTGAATGGAAATATGGACTGATATGTGTTGTATGGATTGGCGTTTGTGCACACTATAATTTCCCAGCGAATTAAAGTGTAAATTCCCCGCGATTTCCTGGTAAAGTCCAGGTCGAACACAGGACTGTGAAATAGTTGCGATGTGGTAAGTTGTTTATTGAAATAACTTTGTGATAACAATAATAAATAAAGTGTTTGGGTGTGTTGTTGCGTTTGATGAAAAATGAAGTTAAATAGAAAGTGGCAGATTTGACGAAGACAGTTTGATTGATACGATGCAAATGAATATGCGATGAACGGTGTTGAGAGATCATGTAACATTATGTTACTCATGAAGCGTCAACTATGTGATCATGTTATGTATACCATGCACATAAAGGTATTTTTCCAATGTAAAATGCATGCTTCTGAAGTCTTGAAGCATGTGTTGAAATCAAAGTGATCCATAGAGCTTATCCCTAAGTCTCTACTCTTGTCGATCAACGTTGATGCCAATGCATGAAAGCAGTGACCGATACAATCATATTCTTATTGGCCTAAATGTCATGCGATGCTTGATAACAAATAGTGCTCATTCCCTAGGTGCTCTATCTCCATTTATGCGTTCTAGATCTGGTTCTTCTAAACCTAGATTCTGACCTGACCTTCCAAGTCTATGATCTTATCCTTTGACCTACCCTTCTCGAGTATCTCTAATAGATGAATTAAGCATACATAAACAGATAATCGCTGAAGAATGAAATTCCCTCGTTATGCTAATTAACTGCTTCTCAACTCATTCAGCTGATTTAGCTATCTCAATCCATGGAAAACAAGAGAGTAATAGATATAGGGAAAGAAATCCCGATTACTTATAATGAAGTGACTTCACAAAATGACAAATAGATAAGTAAAGTTAGAAGAGCCTAGGTAGCAATTTCCTTGCTATCAGGCTTTTTACATTCGAACTCTCGATTCTGACTACAATTGGTTCCTGCTTCTCGCAGGGTCGGCTCCTCTCTTTGTATTTAAAACGCTTTCGGCGCTTTCCCAAGCTTAACTGGAATAATCCTATCAACATAGACTTCTCCCTCGTGTCACTAGAGATGAAAGAAAACTATGGACAGAGGGCGTGAACGTGTGAATTAATCAACTGCCTTAACCCTTTCTGAAAGATGCACTTGTATTTATAGCATCCAATGGTGAAAGGAAGGCTTCTCTTCCTGGTTGTACCAGATGGAGAGTTTTAATTCCTGATTGATGCACCGGGATAATTGTCACCGAGTAAAACTGAATTACTTGGTGACCGGTTATCGAGCTGGTCAACTTATTTGGATCGACTGTCATTAGCTTTCTATCACCATTGCTCTTAATTATCCTTCCTTTCACTTGGATGCACCACGATGTTGTGCCTACCAAGTATTGTCAGCGATTCTTCTTGGGTGAATGTTTGCGAGCACGGACAAGCACAAGAGTCTTGCAAATCAAGTTGCGCTTGACCAGTGAATTCCTATGCGCCATCTTTGCATTGCGTTAACGCATACTTCTACATGAAAATATAAAGATCAACTGTTCTAATGCGTTGGACGGCATGCGACCTGCATATTATAGAATTATGGCTTAATGGACGCAATTAACAATATTTTCATCAACGCAATCCAAACATTGTCAAGATCTTGATCACTATGATAATGTGCATTTCTGGTCGTTATCAACATCAGATTACATTGCATTAGGAAAGATACCCAAACCTTGAATAATCATCTATGAAAGAAGAGAATATTCATACCCACCTCGAGCTCTAACATTCATCGACAACAGAGGTCTGAATGACAAGCTCCAAGGCTTCCTTGGCTCTGTAACCTTTCCAGTAAAAAAGGTTGTTTGGTCATCTTGCTCGAGCGATGAGTTCACATACGACAAGGAGTTTTCCTGTCTAAACTCTTTAGAAGCCATTTTTCACCAACTTCTCAATCATGAGGTTGATGTGACCAACCTTAAATACCAAAGATGACGTTTTCCTGGAGAACCTTGTTTTAGCTGTTATTACCGTTATGAACATTTCATTTAAACAAGGTATTAATGACTAACACCTTTGGTACATATTAAGTTATTTTCCCAATTGAACCCAAACCAATCTCCATTCCATTCTTGAAAATAAAAACCATTTTATCTCAGAAAGAGACGGTGATAGCCTTTTCAATGAGCATAAGAAACCGAGATTAAGTTCCTCTTAAGATGAGAACTACAAAAACATTATCCTATAACATATAATGTGCTTCTTGTCAACAAATAATTCAGCCTTAACCTACAACAACAGCTAAAACAACCTCACCAGTACCGACTCACAAAGAGTCATCTCTCCCTATTGGCAACGTTTCCAGAACTAATCTTCGGTAAAGAGAACTGAATGATTGTAGCATCTGGAATCGAGCATCCAAGCGCAGGAATCATCCATCTCTACCAAACATGTCTCCAAGGCCAATAAATTCATAATTTACTATGTTGTCTCCTCTTTTGGATGATTAGGAAGATGAGAGGTCGTTTCACGAATTCATTGCACACGATCTTTCCACTGTAAATAAGTTGGTCATTTTTAAAAAGCTTTAAATGAAAATACTAACGAGTGCTGAAAAGAAAGAAACATTTGACTTACGTTTAGGTTTAAAGCAAATACCCGTTATAAAAAAAAAATAATCATTCCAATAAGGTTTTAGCAAAACTAACATGAACCCCATTGAACAATCTAGTTCCAAATGACGCTTTCAAAGTTTTAGGACAAAAGCCCCGAAGGGGGTCAGTATAATCCCTCCTTTGAATTAAGAAGTCTCAAACCAAGTCATTAATACTTAGAACAACTTTGTTCCTATTTAAATGACAAGCCATCATTGATTTGCCAAGAGATCATTAACTTACTTAAACAATCTCCCATAAGTGTGACCCGCCATTTTAAGCCTAAGGTCCATCCCAAAAGCCAATCCGGAAGGGAAAAAATCGATTTGGGATAAAATCTATGAGCGACCCTATCCATTTCTGGGAGGTATCACCTTGATATTGACAATTGCATAAATACCCATCTGAAAGGGGGATGCTCCAAGGCGACACGAGGTGTACAGAATGATCTCATATATGAACAATTGACGAGACCATAGGACATGTTACACACACCCTTCACCACACTTACTATAAATACTCTCTCCGCCACCTTGATATGACTATTGCAAACATCATCTGAAAGGGGATGTATTCTTGGGCATCTGAGCCAAGCAGAATCTCAGGAGTGAACATAGTAGAGAGGAAACCATGAGTGGAAATCATAGACATATCTGAACGGCCTCTTCCTCCTACTGATATTTTATAACCTAAGTTTAAGCTTACTTAGAAAAAAAATACGGGTAGGATTTTTAACTAATGACTTTTAGGTTTCCCAAGAGTAAACTTTTACCTTGGATAAGTGAAACAACTTTTGAAACATCATCGATTAAAAATCTGTAACGAGTCTTTGACCAAAACATCGCATCCTTGTTGAAAAATCTATGTTAATTCACCTTTCCAGGTAGGTTCCCAGGTAGGGGTGTTAATTTTATGTCCAACTTAAGAACCCCACCTAGCCAGAACCCGCTAAACAAAAGGTCCCTTATAGATAGTTTACAACAAATTTACATTTCCTATTAAACCAATTTTAAAAGATAATCTAGGTTATTAAAACGCTTTAGAAAACATTTGCACTAGGTCTATCTCAATCCAATTTTAAAACCCTTGTAAAAAAACTTGAGTCACTCCTAAGTTCACATGCAACTCTGAAATATTGATGTAGGTCTAATTCCTTATAACACTTACAAACAGAAACAAACACATGCTAACGCTAATACATGCAAGGCATTTATAATGATTATAAAAAGAGCCTTTAAGTGTCATCGCCAATGCATTTGCCATTCATTGCTACTTCTTTTATATAAACAACTGATACAAAAACAACAATGGAAACCAAGCAAAAACATGCTTCCATTCCACCCTTTAGAACTATAACATGTTATAAAAAAGGATGATGCATTTATAAATGCTCACGATTGCAAAATATAACTCTTATATTTGTCATGATGCATGCGCATGCTTCAATTAATTTCTTCATGCAAGATTATAAACATTTATAATACAGACGCATGAATAATTGCCACAACCTAAGGTGGTTGTTTAAACTATATGACAAACAATTCTGCATAATAAGTACCCATACATCTCATGTATAAGCAATAAGAGTTGAGAATCAGGTAAAATCCTTAAAGAACAAAAAAGGAAAGCAAACTATACAAGAAGAACAATGACTCCGATTCAAACAGCGAACCCGGTCTTGAACCGCTCGACAAAGCATTCATTCTCCAAAGACCATCGTGTAAAAGCCACCTCGCGATCGTTTACACATAAAACAAACACTTCGTCTATGCTACCAGCACTTCAGACGTTAAACGATCGTTTAGCATTACTATACGATTGTCAAGAGAAAAATCCAAATGATGCGTTTAGTTATCACTACACGATTATGTACGTTTTTACTAAGCAATGAAGCCTACAAGTACACGAATCGCCTAAGCGTGCTCCGCATGAGCCTGCCTCCCGATCGTCTAAGCGACTACGATGCCGCTAAAAAGCACCATTGCCTAAGCGATCGCTTAGTTAGTGGCCTCTTGTATCGCATAAAACAACATTTGCATAGTGAATATAACTAAGTGATGAAGCTTGCTACCCTACACGATCGTCTAAGCGCGACGCCTATCTACTAAAACGATGAGCATTGCATCTTCCACTATGATCGTCTACCTCCAGCGCCTATGCATCGCACAAACCAACGCTACACGATATGGAAACGATTTACCAACATCGCTTAGAATTAGCTAAACAATCGATGTAGAAAATACTACATGCATCATCTAGAAAAAATAACTAAATTGATGACATTAGTTTAAATCCCAATATTCGTTTACCTGAGGCTACACGGATCCACCAATGCTTTGTCTTTTTCTTTCGTGAGAACTCGCATCGCCATGCACCGAACTTCAGTCACAAACGATTGACGAACTCAAACCTTTTGAATTACAGACTCGATTGCGATGTTAATTTCGCCCAAAAAACACAGATGCCCTTTACAATTAAAACTTTGTAATACTGAAAATGTGTTCAATTCAGATATGTTAATCGGAATATCAGAGAACCTAGCTCTGACCAATTGAGAAATCGAGATCGAGATTTCCATTATATTGCAGTGAACAAGTCTGAGCCATTATATACAATCATGAGTGAACATATATTTACAATCGACTTTCCAAACAAGCAATTATACAATTCATACAGAGAATTACAGCATGAATAACTTACAAATGTAGTAAGGGAAAACCTCTTACACACATTTGCAGATGCGCTCACGCTCCGTTTGTCGATCGCTCGAAACAATCAGCAACCATGAACGCTTGATCTACACGACTGCAACACCGCATGACACAACATGAACACTCACGGCTCGTCCTAACCAATCTCCTTCGCCGTATAAACTCCTCTACAAACACGAACGAAACTCCTCCACATGGGCACCACGAACGCCTTCAGAAAAACCTTGACAGTACGAGTGAGTATTGGACACAAACCAACAAGGCTACCTTGTATTCCGTGTGAGAATCCAGAGGTGGCTCTGTTAACGTACTTTGTATGGAGGCAAACGAAGGAGGAAACAATGATCGCTTCTACATGACTGGCAAGTGGAGATGGCGGAGACCATATCGTATAGTCATGCCAATCGTTTTAATAAAGCTATGTGATTGTCTAGGAAAAAAGCTAATGCTATCGTTTAGGTCATCGCTTTAGCTCGATCTGTCTGGCATAATAAGACTTACCACGATCTTTTACCCTTAGCAACGATCGTCTAGCCAAAATAATGCGATCGTTTAGTAAAATACTGGACGATCGTTAGCTCTACTCTGCACGATCGTTTAGCTCAACCCAACGTTGTTAGAAAACCTGTATTTACTTGGACGACTTCGTGAGTTTCTTTGATGCGAAAAGAAAACTTAAAAACTTTTTTTCAATCCATTTAAGAAAAACTCTTTTCCAAAATAGCGAAAACTATTTTCTTTTAAACTCACAGTTCACGCATATTCAATAACCACTCACTACTTTTGGCTTATTTAAAGGAAAATTAATTAATTATCCAATAATTAATATCATTATAAACATAAATGAATAACCAAACAATCTCATACTATATTTATAAACCTATGTTTTAATTATTTCATCTCATGAAACATATAAAACTTATTAGTCTTCTATTCCATGGTTACTTAATGTATAATCTCATTTACATCAATCCTCCACTAGATGCATCTCATATATCATACCAATTATAAACGATATATAATAAAAATACCTCTTGTCAATTTGAACATTTCAAAAATTCAACAACCAAGAATTGATTCCTCAACTGAATCCATTGAGCTTTACTAAGGGGACCTGCATGGACCTGTAGCCGAAGCTCCAAACGTATCGTATATAAGCTGACTAAACCCTTTAGTCATGGACTCCACATCCGTTAACTCCATCATTCCACTAAGATCGATAGTTTGAACTCTCCTTACCAAAAATATACTATGTGTCCATTCTTAGCCATAATGAAGCCAGCGCCACAACCTTTCACAGATTGCTCGTAAGTTACAACTGGCCAATAACTTATGCCCCTTATTACATCTGTCTCCTTTAAGTACCAACGATCCCTAATGAACATAATCATAGTTCCACTATGTGAGTCTTCTCTTCCAAAGAGGAATCTATCCATTATGTTTTCAAGGCCCTGGAATCAACCCTTAAGAGAGAAATCGGTCACTTATTCCTACTTCAGGGAAGAGTGAATGTCCATATTGTGGAGAGTTTCCTAGCTCTCAATCAGACAAGTTCTCCAAAAAGGTAGGCATGTTGAGTGGCCAATCTGGGCCACTCTCACCCATACTAATCCAAGGCCGCCCTCAAAGCAGGAGTTTCCTAAAACACTCAGGATGAGGTGTATGTCACCTATGGTCATTTAGTGAAAGATGTAAGTTTCTAGTATCAACGACGTTATATTATCATTTAGTTCTAGTGATAACAGAGATAGAAATGGCACGGTTATTATAGTACTAAGTTCTTAAACAATGCTAGGCTTGCATTTGATTAAAAATGTTAGATGGCGTCAAAAAGCATCAAATTTATAATATTGCGATCCATGGTTCATGCAGTAGAATAGTTATTTTTTGCTATTTTTTTATGCGCAGAGTATGCATTGATGAAGGCAAAAGAGACGATCATAAAAAATCAGCGACGA
>NW_024064167.1:0-1492 GCF_009727055.1 Benincasa hispida | reverse complement strand
CGCATAAAATGCATATCTTAAGTCATGCTAGCTAAGTACTTCTCAACCCATTCAGAAATTTAGCTACTCATGCATGGTGTGGAGAGATTGAACATGAATCAAAATGAAGTTTCCATTTTCTGCAAATAAAGTGTTAAATAAAAAACAACAAATGGATTTGAGAGATAACAAGCCCGGTAAGCAATGTCTTGCTTCCCGTGGCCTTTTACACTGCTCTTTATCACTTCAACTCTGTTCTGGTTGTGGATTCTTGCTCTCGTAAGGGTTGTCCTTCTCTTCTATGTATTGCTTTCCGGCAGTCTCTCAATTTATCCTTAGAGCAACCACCTAGCGGTTTCTCTCGGCTCCGCCTCGTCTCCTTACTCTCTCCGTCCTCTATGTATATGTATATTATGTGCGTGTATCCTCTCTCTCTAGTGGCATTCGGTATTAATAGATTTCAAGGTGAAGCAGCTTTTCTTACTAATGATTACAATGATGGATGGCATTAATTTCCCCACTCTGTTGCGCTGTTTAAAAGTCACCGAAAGTTCAATGTACTTGCTACCTGCGGCTTTTAACGGCTTGTCAACTGAATTCGGAATCGACCGTTATCAGCTTTATGTCCTATCATGATTTATTATGTTGTCGCCTTGATACAAGTCTTTATGCGATCATTTTTTAAGAAACTTCTCACGATCGCATGACTTGCGATCGCAACTTCAAGCACGCTATCGCATTGTGCCCTTGGATCGCAATTTGATATGCACCATCGCATTGTACCTGCACAAAATAGGTAAATTAACTGCTTTTATGCGATGAGCATTAGTGATCGTAATTCCTTTCAGTTTAGTGCTTTCAGATATGATATTGCCTATTTTATCATCATTTTCTCTCATTGTTTTACTAATTTGAGCTGTAATAACTTGCATTTCTAGCAGTTATCACAGTTCCAAATTGAAAACAATGCTTGTCCTCAAGCATAAACTAAAGATTTTCTTTAAAAATTCAACCGCCTTTACCCTACCTAAACTTCTCAAGGTGCCTTAATCAAATTGCTGAACCAATGTCATCTTAATTTCTATCCTGATCTCTTCCTAAAATATTTCTAATCTTTAGGGACTGCAAGTTTAACTTTAAAAAAAAAAACTTTACTCGTTTCCTTGACATCGCATGATTTATTTCAAACTTTCTCAAATCGGGGTGTTCAAGTGATTTTGACCCTTGCGCGATTCAAATATTCGTTTTGTGATCTTGCGCTGATCCGAGTGCCCAGCCTTCGTTTTGGCTTGCCCCCACGGGTGTCATGCGGATAACCAACTACGAGCAAGGCACTCTTTCTCAATCAAAACCCATGCCCATCTCTTTATTTGGCAGCGGAGTTGCGATCACTTAGTTTATGCGTTGATCACGATTTTCACCTTCGTTTTGGCTTGCCCCCACGGGTGTCATGTGGACATCCAACTACGAGCAGGATCCGATCTCAAGGTGATATATATATATATATATATAT
>NW_024064166.1:0-1235 GCF_009727055.1 Benincasa hispida | reverse complement strand
TGTTGGGGTTGATGCCCTAAACTCTCATTGGGTCCTGTAATTTGTAAATACCTGTATTGAACAAACGCTTGTGATGTAATAATATGAGATATTTTTTTCACTGTTGTCAATGAAACATGAGATGTTTTATTTGCATTTACCACAAACCAATAAACTAAGATCCCTAGTTGTCGTTGTAACTTAAGAATGAATGTGGAGACATACAAGTGGATCATGTATTAAGTGATAACCAAAATGGTCTGTAGTATATAGATATAGGAGGGAAACCTTATCCTAGTGACACTACGAATGTGGTCTGCTTTGTAGATAGTTACAAGTGTTGTGACATGCTATAGATGGTTTGGTTCTTATCATTCATGTAGAGACATGCGAACGGGGGTGTCTTATACAAGTGGAGTTTGTATAAGACCAGACCACGAAGTGTATAGTCTCATTATATAACGCCGTTCATGATAGAAACTTCACTTCACTAGGATGACCACAGGTAACATGATCTTAATCCTGAGTGAGTTAGAAACTCCTGCCTTTGAAAGCGGTCCTTTGATTTGCATGGGTGCGAATGGCCAGATTGCCGACTCAAACCCATCACTTTGGGGATTCATCTGATTGGGGAGCTGGCAACTCAGCTACACAAGATGGAATTCACTACTTCATCGAAGCATGGGTAAGTAGATAGATTGCTCCCTTAAGGGCTAATTCCGGGGCTTGAACGATGTGGCATCACATACCTTCTCATGGCCCGAGAGGTGTTCACTCATAGTAGGACTATGATGTATTGTTCATTAGAGGGATCAATGGTACTTAAGGAGTTAGATGTAACTAAAGGGGCAAAACAGTAAATTGGTCCAACTGTATTTACGAGCATCTGTGAAGGGTTATCGTATTGTTGACTGGTTATATCCGATGAACACAGAAATATATCTGTAGCGAGAAGAGTGCAGCTCTCGGTCTTTAGTGGAGTACCCAACAATTAATGGATGGTAGATCTCGTGACTAAAGAGATAGTCAGCTATTCACGTACTGTTGGAGCTTCAAGCTACAGGTCCATAAGATCCCCTTAGTAGCTCAATGAATTCAAGTTGAGAATCAGTTTTTAGGTCAGTTTAAAGTGTTCAAATTAACAAGAGGTAGTCTGATTATATATGATATGATTAAACTGGTTTAGTTATATATGATATAATTGACATGATGTAGGAGATACATTAATTGGAGGAAAATGATATAAATATGATTTA
>NW_024064165.1:0-1035 GCF_009727055.1 Benincasa hispida | reverse complement strand
TGGAGAGATTGAACATAGATTGAAATGAGATTTCCATTTGCTGTAAATAAAGTACTAAATACAAAATATCAAATGGATTTGAGAGATAAGAAGCCAGGTAAGCAATGCCTTCCTTCCCGTGGCCTTTTACACTGATCTTTTTCACTCCAACTCTGTTCCAGAAGTATATTCTTGCTCTCGCAAGTGTTGGCCCTCTCTTCTTTGTAACGCTTTCCGGTAGTCTCTCGATCTTTTCGGGAATGATCTCTCGGCTTCCTCATCTACTTGCTCTTCTCCGTCCTCTAAGTATATGTACAAGTATGTATGTGCACGGACTACTAACTCTCTAACTTAACTTGTTAACTGATGGCCTTCGATATTTATAGAGCTCAAGGTGAAGCAGCCTTCCTTTCTAGTGATTGCAATGATGGGCGGTATTAATTATCCTGCTCTGATGCACCGATTAATGGTCATCGAAAGTTGAATGTACTTGCTACAGTGTGGCTTTAATGGCTTGTCAACTAAATTCGGATTCGACCATTATCATCTTTCCGCCCCATCGTCATTTATTATGCAGTCACCTTGATGCACAGTCTTTATGCGGCCACCTTTTTAAGAAGCTTCTCATGATCACATACGATCGTATGACTTACGATCGCAATCTTCAAGCGCACTGACGCCTTGTTCCTTTGGATCGCAATTTCCCTTGCGCCATCGCATTTTTCCTACACAAAATAAGTAAATTAACTGCTTTTATGCGATGAGTGCTTGCGATCGTAATTTCTTTCAGTTTAGCGCTTTTAGACATAATATTGCTTATTTTACCATCACATTCTCTCATTATTTTACTTATTTGAGTTGTAGTAACTTTTATTTCTACCTGTTATCAAAGCCCCAAATTTAAAACAATGCTTGTTCTCAAGCATAAACTAAAGATTTTCTTTAAAAAAAGTCAACCGCTTTTACCCTACCTAGACTTCTCAAGATGCCTTATTCAAATTTCATGAACCAATGCCTTCTTAATTTCTATCCTGATCTCTTCCTAAAATATTTCTA
>NW_024064164.1:100020-135335 GCF_009727055.1 Benincasa hispida | reverse complement strand
TTGAAAATTATCAAATTACGTAATTGTTTATGTATTGAAGTCTGAAGAAACACCATCGCCGAGCCATGTAGCAAAGGCTTGTAACCATGTGGGGGCTTTAAGGTGGTTTGGAGGGTTTGTTCCTTCCACTTTGGATGGGACTTTGAGAAGAGATTCTACTTGCTCGCCCATTTTCAAGACGAAGAGTTGGGCATTGGCAGCTTGACTAAAGCCTAGAGTGGCATTTGCCTTTAGATCGGAAGGAAAACTGCGTGAGGCTGGCTTTACAGAGCAACGTCCCTCTACTTCTCGATTCATGGACGGATAACGAGCAAGTTCTACTAAAGCCCAATATTCCCTTTGTAGATGTTTTCTAAATGCGACAAAACCATTTTTCCCTTCCTTTTCGACTAAACAAATAAAATAAATAAATACCTCAGGCATATGAATTTTCAAAATTATTTGTTGTTCCATGTATTTTGATGTTAACAATTTAGTTTCAATTCTGGGACTTTTCAATGGTATTTTTTTTTCATATATAAATGTATTTATGGCGGCCAAAGTAAAAAAATTTTATTCTTGTTGACGACTTTGCGATATACTTGTGGTGTTTTTTTTTAAAAAGAAGCGATTGCAAGTTGAGAGAAAGAAACATTAAACTTCCATTGTCATACTTGTCCCACAATTGGAAAGATTATTCAAACTACGTAATTGTTTATGTATTGAAGTCTGAAGAACAACCATCGCCGAGCCATGTAAGCAAAGGGGCTTTGTAACCCATCGTGGGGGCTTTTAAGGTGTTGGAGGTTTTCCTTCACACTTGGATGGGACTAGGAAGAGTTTCTACTATGCTCGCCCATTCAAGACGAGAGTTGAGGCTTGCATTCTTTGACGAAAGCCTAGGTTGCATTGGCCTTTAGATCGAGAGGAACTGCGTGAGGCTGGCTTTACAGAGCAACGTTCACCTCCTACTCTCTCAGTTGACGGATTACGAGCAAGTTCTACTAAGCCCCAATATTCCCTTGTAGGATGTTCTAAACTCGACAAACCATTTTTTTCCTCCTTTCGACTAAACACATTAAAACAAATAAATACCTCCAGGCATATAATTTTCCAAAATTATTTGTTGTTCCATGTATTGATGATTGTTAACAACAGTTTCATCTGGACTTTTAATGGTATTTCTTTATATCATATAATAAATGTATTTTATGGCGCCAAAGTAAGAAAATTTTATTCTTTGTTTGATGACTTATGCGATTATTACTTGTGGTGCTTTTTTAAAAAAAAGCGATGCAAGTTTTAGAGAAGAAACATTGACTTCCATTGTCATCTTGTCCACATTTGGAAATTTATCAAATTACGTAATTGGTTTATGTATTGAAGTCTGAATAAAACCACCATCGCCGAGCCATGTGTTAGCAAAGGCTTGTAACCCATGTGGGGGCTTTTAAGGTGGTTGGAGGTTTTTGTTCCTTCCACTTGGATGGGACTTGGAATGGAGTTCTTACTTGCTCGCCCATTTCAAAGACGAGAGTTGGGCATTGCATTTCTTGACGAAAGCCTAGAGTGCATTGCCTTTAGATCGGAAGGAAACTGCGTGAGGGCTGGCTTTACAGAGCAACGTTTTCACCTCCTACTCTCGTCAGTGGACGGATAACGAGCAAAGTTCTACCTAAAGCCCCTATATTTCCTCTTGTAGGATTGTTCTAAAACGCGACAACCATTTTTTTCCTCCTTTCGGACTAAACACATGAAAACAAATAAATACCTCAGGCATATGGAATTTTTTTCAAATATTTGTTGTTCCAGTGTATTGATGATGTTAACAACAGTTCAACTTCTGGACTTTTAATGGTATTTCTTTTTTCATATAAAAATGTATTATGGCGCCAAAGTAGAAAATTTTATTCTTGTGATGGACTTTATGCGATATACTTGTTGGTGTTTTTTTAAAAAAAAAGCGATTTGCAAGTTTGAGAAGAAGAACATTGACTTCCCATTGGTTCATACTTGTCCCACATTTTGAAAATTATCAATTACGTAATTGTTTATTGTATTGAAGTTCTGAAGAAACACCATTCGCCGAGCCATGTTAGCAAAGGCTAATGTAACCCATGTGGGGCTTTAAGGTGGTTGGAGGTTTGTTCCTTCCCACTTTGGATGGGACCTTGAAGAGTTCTACTTGCTCGCCCATTTCAAGACCGAGAGTTGGGCATTGCAGTCTTTTGACGAAAGCCTAGAGTGCATTGCCTTTAGATCGGAGGAAAACTTGCGTTTGAGGCTGGCTTTACAGGAGCACGATCCCTCCTACTCTCGTTCAGTGGACGGATAACGAGCAAGTTCTACTAAAGCCCAATATTCCCTTGTAGGATGTTCCTAAATGCGACAACCATTTTTTCCTCCTTTTTCGACTTAAACAAATAAAAATAAATAAATACCTCAGGCATATGAAATTTTCAAATATTTTGTTCCATTTATTAGATTGTTTAACAAATTTCAATTTCTGACTTTTCAATGGATCATTTTTATTTCAATATAAAAATGTTTATTTATTGCGCATACCAAAAGTAGAAAATTTAGTTATTCATGTTAGAATGACTATAGCGAATACTGTTGGGTTTTATTTAAAAAAAGCCGATTGCTAAATTTAGAGAACAACATTAACTTCCATTGTCATACTTGTCCACATTTGATATTAATTCAAACTATAATTTTATGTAGAAATCTAGACACCATCGCCGAGCCATGCAACAGCTTGTAAAACACCATGTGGAGGGCTTTAAGGTGGTTGAGGTTTGTTCCTATCCGACCTTGGATGGATCACTAGTAAGAGTACTATCTTGCTCAGTTTCACTACATTTCAAAATCGAGATTGGACATTGATTCTTTGACGAAACTAAGTGCTATTGCCCTTTAGATTCGAGGAAAGCGGTGAAGGCTGCTTTACAGAGCAACTCCACTCCTACTCTCGTCAGTGAACGGATAAACGAGCATTCTACTAAAGGCCCAATATTCCCATTTAGAGATGTTTCTAAAACGCGACAACCATTTTCCTCCTTTGAAAACATAAACTAATAAACAATAAAAACCTTCATGGCATATAATTTTAATATTGTTGTTCATGCTGATGATGTTAACAAGTTTCAATTCTGACTTTTAATGGTAAATTCTTTTTTTCATATAATAAATGTATTTATGGCGCCAAAGTAAAAAATTTTATTCTTGTGATGACTTATTAGCGATATAACTTGTGTGCTTTTTTAAAAAAAGACGATTGCAAGGTTGATGAAGAAGAAACATGAACTCCATATCAATACCTTGTCCCACATTGAGAAAATTATCAAATTACGTAATATGTTTAATGTATTGGAAAAGTTCATGAAGAAACACCATCGCCGAGCCTATTAGCAAAGGCTTGTACCGCATGTGGGCTTTAAGGGGTGGATTGTACCTTACCACTTGGATGACTTTAGGAAGAGTTCACCATGCTCGCCATTCAAGTCACGGTAGGTTGGTTCATTGCTATATTGTGCATAGTGTGATCGATAAAACAGAGTGCATGTCCTTAGTATCGAACAAACTGCGTGTAGGCTGCGACTTTTAACATGAGCCAACGTCTCCTTTCTTAGTTCCCTACTCTCGTCAGTTGGACGACAATTCAACGAAGGCAAGTTCTACAAGCCCAATTATCCCTTTTGGATTTCTAAAGCGACAATCCCATGTTTCCTCTCGCAGTTCGACTAAACCATAATTAAAACAAACAATATACCTTTTTTCAGGTCATTTATGAATTTTCAAATTTTATGTGTCCACATGTATTGATTCTAACAACATTCAATTTTCTGGACTTTTTATATGGTACATTTTTTTTTTCATTAATATAGTTATAAGTATTTATGACGCCACAAAGGGACTTAAGTTATCAAATTCTATTGCTCTGTGACAGATTAATATGTGATATTACTATGTGGTCCAAGTTTAAATATTTATGGAGACATGAATATACGCGAAAAAGCGATTTAGAAGTTATGAGAGGAACATCTAACTGACTCCATGGCATACGTTGTGCCCCACATTGCACAATAAATCAAATAACTACTGTAAATGTTTATGTGATTAAGCGCAAGGAAACCCACCATAGCGCCAAGCCATGTGCAATAGGCTTGTAAACCCATTGGGCGCTTAAGGTTGGGTTTGGGGTTTTTCCTTCCACTGGGATGGGACTGCAGAAGAGTTTCTACTTGCTCGCAAATCTCATTTCAAGTTCGAATTACGGGGCAATTTGCACTGACAGACGAAAGCCTAGAGTGCATTGCCTTAGATCGGAGGAAACTGCAGTTGAGCCTGTGCGTTCACAGAGCAACGGCACCTGCCTACTCACTGCCAGTGCGATGTAACGAGCAAGTTTAGCTACTAAAGCCCAAAATTCCCCGTAGGTTAGTTCTAAAGGCGACAACCATTTGGCCCCTTTGACTAAAACAAAAAACATAATAAATTAAGACCATCAGCAAATGACATTATCAGATTGCCAATTATTTTTGATTAACGTTGCAGTTCTGATGTGATGATGATGTTGCAACGAACAGATTAATAGAATTACTGGATCTTTCTAATGAATATTAATATTAATTACAATTGTTCATAAATATAAATAAATGTAATATTCTAATAGTCATGTCGCGATCAAAAGTAGAAACAGACTAATTATTAGATTCATGTTAGCGACTATAGCAGATACTATATGGTGTTTTTTGAAAAAAAAAGCGATGGCTAATATTCGGAGATAAAATACATTAACTCCACTCAATGTCAACTCTCGTCTGCCAACATCTAGAGTAAATGTATCAAACACGTAATTGTTGAGATTGAATCTGAAAGTCGAAGACACCAATCGTGAGCCATGAGCCAGGTAACAAGGCTGTAGACCCATTCGCATGGAGGTGTTTAAGTGGTTGGAGGTCTGTTCTTTCCACTGAATGCATGGGACTATTGGAAAGAGTCTATTGCCGCTCCTAATATTTACAAAACGGATTGGCATGAATTCGACGAAAGCCAGTGCATGCTTAGATCGGGAAACTCGGACTCCTACAATAGTCCCCACCTCTGTCGTGGACGGATACACAGCAAGTTTGCACGAAGCCCAAACCTTGTGAGGATGTCTAAATGCGCACAACCATTTTCCCTTGCGCTAAGACATAAAATATTAATCCTTCAGGCATTATGAATTTTTTCATAATTATTGTTGTTCCATGGTATGATGTTAACAATAGTTTTCAATTCTGACAATATGTGGGATATGCTTGCTTCTGCACATTCGGAGGATGAGCTAAAGATAAATGAGTTCGTTATCGATTAATTCAATACTGTTGGGTTTGGCGAAAGAGAAAATATCTTAGAACTTATGCGTACTGTGGTGTTTACAAAGGATTGTTGCAAGTGAGAGAAGCAACATAATCTTATCTGTGTGCAAATCCTTGTCCCACATTGGAAAATTTCAACAAACTACGTTATGTGTATGTGATGGTGAAAGTCGAAAACACCATGCCGCTAGCCATGTTTAGCAATGCTATGGTAACCATCGTGGGGCTTGTAAGGTGGTGTGGAAGGTTATATCCTTCCAACTGGATGACTTAGAAGATGTCTACTTCTGGCTCGCTTTCCAGTCTAAGACGGGAGAAGACGGGAGTTGGAATTTGGCATTTTTTTCTGAACGAAATAGCCTAAGTGCATCGCCATGTAGATCGGAGAGAACACTGCTTGAGGCTCTTTAGCTAGAGCAACGGTCCCTCACCTACTCTCGCTGAGTGGACGGATGAACAGCAAGTGCTACACTAAAGCCCAATATTGCCCTTCGGTGATTTTGCAAACCACAACCATTTAGTCCTCCTTTTCGACAAAACAAATAAAAAACAGAAGAAGACGTCACAAAATTCTTGAGGTTGCATGATATAATGACAATTTTTCAAGACTTAGAGGTGCATGATACCTAGCTGGGTGCCAGTGATTGTGATCGAGTGTTACCAGCATTGGCTAATGGTATTTCCTTTTGATTATGCGCAAGTAGAAATCTCTATTTGAGCTTATGGCGATGTACTGTTGGTTGTTGAAAAAAAGCGATTGCATAGGGAAGAATCACTTGAACTACCATTGTCCATACGTACTGCCACATGTTGGCAAAATGATCAAAACTTACGTGAATTGTTGTTATGGTATGATGAAGTTCTGAAGAAACACCATCGCCGAGCCATTGGTTAGCAAAGGCTTGTACCATGGGGTGGCTTTAAGGGGTTGGAGTGTTACTTCCACTTGGAATGGCGACTTGGAAAGTCTGACTGCTCGCCATTCAAGACAGAGTTGGCATTATGCATTCTTGGACCGAAAGCCAGAGTGCATTTATGTGAGAATTCGAGAAAACTACTTGCGTGAGCGGTCTGACAGAGGCAACGTTCACCTGCCTACCTCTCGTCATTAGGACGGATATACGAGCAATGTTCTTACCGTAAAGCCTAATGATTCCCGTTGTATAGGATAGTTCCCTATATATTCATGCACCTGTGCAACAACATGCATATTTACAATCTATCAATGCCTCATTTTCGCACCTAATTAGAGTCCAATCCACGACACTAAATTACCTCAGGCTCTAATTTTCGAACTTATGATTACATGTAATAATGTTATAACCCACATATATTTCAATTATTGAGTTTCCTTAGATGGTATTTTATTTTTTCTATTCTGAGTAATATGCATAAATTACAATTATTATGGCAGCCAAAAGTTAGAAATTTTAATTTCCTGTGACTAGACATTATACGATATACTTTTGGTTTTTTAAAAATATGGCGATTTGCAAGTTTGATAGAGAAGATACATATACTTCTTGTCATACCTTGCCACATTGAAAATTTATCAAAACTACGCGTAATGTTTTATCAAGTATTGATAAAGTCTGAAGTAAACCACCATCACCGAGCACCATGAACTAAGCAAAAGGCTTGTAAACCATTGTGCGGCTTTTAAGCTGCGTTGGAGTCTTGATACCTTCCATTGGATGAGGACATAAGCAAGAGTTTAATTAACTTGACTGCCATTTTTCAAGACATAGTTTGGGAATTCGATTACTTGAACGAAAAAGCAGCAGATGTGTGCATTCCTTTAGAAATCGGAGGAAACTGCTGAGAGCTGGCTTTATAGAGCAAACGTCTGCTTTCACTACATCCTCTGTCAATGTGACGCGATAACGAGCCAATCTACTAAAGCTAACAAATTTCCCTTTATATGTAATCTCAAAGCGCGACACATCATTTTTTTCCTCCTTTCGACTAAAAAACAAATAAAAAATAATAAAATAACCAGGCATTATGAATTCAAAAATTTGTATGTTCCATGATTGATGTTAACAATAGTTTCAATTCTGTACTTTTTAAATGATTTTTTCTCATATATAATAAATGTATTATGGCGCCAAAAGAAACAAATTTTATTACTTGCTACGAACTTATGCGATATACTTTGGTCTGTTTTTTTTAAAAAATAGCGTATTTGCAAGTTTAGAGATCAGAACATTCAACTTCCATCTTCATTACTTTTCCCACATGGAAATATCAACAAACATAATTGTTATGTATTTGAATATTCTGAAAAACATTACACCATCAGAGTCGAAGCCATGTAGCAAACAGTGCTGTAACCCATGATAGGGGCTTGCTATTTAAGGTGGTTGAGGTTATTACCTTCACTATGATGCGGGACTTTAGGAAGAGTTCTATCTATCAGCTACGCTTCCATTTTTCAAAAGAGGTTTGTGGACAATTGCATTCTTGACGAAAATGCCTAGAAGTTGCATATTTCTTGTAATCGGAGGAAACTCGTGAGGTGGCTTTAAGAGCAAACGTCACCTCCTACTCTTGTCAGTGGACTATACGGATTCAATATGTCCCTATTGTAGGATGTCTAAACGCGGACAAACCATTTTTTCCTCCTTTTTCGACTAAACACATAAAACAAATAAATACCTCAGGCATTATGAATTTTCCAAATTATTTGTTGTTCCATGTATTGATATGTTAACAACAAGTTTCAATTTCTGGACTTTTAATGGTATTTCTTTTATCATATAATAAATGTATTTTTATGCGCCAAAGTAGAAAATTTTATTCTTGTGAGACTTATGCGATATACTTGTGGGTGCTTTTTAAAAAAAAAGCGATTGCAAGTTTTAGAGAAGAACAATTGACTTCCATTGCATACTGTCCCACATTTGAAAATTATCAAATACGTAATTGTTTATGTATTGAAGTCTTGAAGAAACACCATCGCCGAGCCATTGGTAGCAAAGGCTGTAACCCATGTGGGGCTTTAAGTGGTTGGAGGTTTGTTCTTCCACTTGGATGGGAACTTGGAAAGTTCTACTTGCTCGCCCATTTTCAAGACGAGTTGCATTGCATTCTTGACGAAAGACTAGAGTGCATTGCCTTTAGATCGGAGGGAAACTGCGTGAGGCTGGCTTTACAGAGCACAACGTCCCTCCTACTCTCGTCAGTGGACGATAACGAGCAAGTTCTACTAAAGCCCAATATTCCCTTGTAGATGTTCTAAACGCGAACAACCATTTTTTTCCTCTTTCGACTAAACACATAAAACAAATAAATACCTCAGGCATATGAATTTCAAATTTTATGTTGTTCCATGTATTGATGATGTTAACAACAGTTTCAATTCTGGACTTTAATGGTTATTTCTTTTTTCATATAATTAAATGTATTTATGGCGCCAAAGTAGAAAATTTTATATCTTGTGATGGACTTATGCGAATATACTTGTGGTCTTTTTTTTAAAAAAAAGCGATTGCAAGTTTGAGAGAAGAACAGTTGCACTTCCATTGTCATACTTGTCTCCCACATTTTAAATTATCAAATACGTAATTGTTTATGTATTTGAAGTCTGAAGAAACACCTATCGCCGAGCCATGTAGCAAGGCTTGTAACCCATGTGGGGGTTTAAGGTGGTTGGGAGTTTGTTCCTTCCACTTGGATGGACTTGGAAGAGTTCTTACTTGCTCGCCCATTTCAAGACGAGAGTTTGGACATTGCATCTTGACGAAAAGCCTAGAGTGCATTGCCTTTAGATCGGAGGAAACTGCGTGAGGCTGGCTTTACAGAGCAACGTCCCTCCTACTTCTTGTCAGTGGGACGGATAACGAGCAAGTTCTACTAAAGCCTATTCCCTTGTAGGATGTTCTAAAGCCGACAACCATTTTTTTTTCCTCCTTCGACTAAAAACAAATAAAATAAATAAATACCTCAGGCATATGAATTTTCAAATTATTTGTTTTCCATGTATTGTGTTAACCAAAGGTAATCTGACTTTTAATGGTATTTTTTTTCTATAATATTATTTTTGTGATTTATTTCGGACGACTTATGCGATATACTGTGGGTGTTTTTTTTTAAAAAAAGCGATTGCAAGTTTGAGAGAAGAAACATTACTTTCCATTGTCATACTTGTCCCACATTTGAAAATTATTCAAACTACGTAATTGTTTATGTATTGAAGTCTGAAGAAACACCATCGCCGAGCCATGTAGCAAAGGCTTGTAACCCATGATGGGGCTTTAAGGTGGTTTGAGGTTTTTCCTTCCACTTGGATGGAACTAGGAAGAGTTCTACTTGCTCGCCATTTCAAGACGGGAGTTGGGCACTTGCATTCTTGACGAAAAGCCTAGAGTGCATTGCCTTTAGATCGGAGGAAACTGCGTGAGGCTGGCTTTACAGAGCAACGTCACCTCCTACTCTCGTCCAGTGGACGATAACGAGCAAGTTCTACTAAAGCCAATATTCCCTTGAGGATGTTCTAAAGCACAACCATTTTTTTCCTCCTTTCGACTAAACAAATAAAAATAAAATAAACCTCAGGCATATGAATTTTCAAATTATTTTGTTGTTCCATGTATTGATGTTTAACAAAGTTTCAATTCTGGACTTTTAATGGTATTTTTTTTTTTCATATAATAAATGTATTTATGGCGCCAAAGTAGAAAATTTTATTCTTGTTGACGACTTATAGCGAATATACTTGTGGTGTTTTTTTTTAAAAAAAAAGCGATTGCAAGTTTGAGAGAAGAACATTAACTTCCATGTCATACTTGTCCCACATTGGAAAATTATCAAACTACGTAATTGTTATGTATTGAAGTCTGAAGAAACACCATCGTCCGAGCCATGTAGCAAAGGCTTGTAACCCATTTGTGGGGGCTTAAGTGGTGGAGGTTTATTCCTTCCACTTGGATGGACTAGGAGAGTTCTTACTGCTCGCCCATTTCAAGACGGAGTTGGGCATTGCATTCTTGATCGAAAGACCTCTAGAGTGCTATTGCCTTTAGGATCGAGAAAACTTGCTGAGGCTGCTTTCAGAGCAACGTCACCTCCTACTCTCGTCAGTGACGGATAACTGGCCAAGTCTACTAGAAGCCCAATATTCCTTGTAGGATGTTCTAAACGCGGAAAACCATTTTTTCCTCCTTTCGACTAAACACAATCAAAAACAAATAAATACTCAGGCATATGGAATGTTGTCCAATTATTTGTTGTTCCATTGTATTTGTGATGTTAACAACAATTTCAATTCTGGACTTTTAATGGTATTTCTTTTTCCATATAAATAAATGTATTTAGGCGCCAAAGTAGAAAATTTATTCTTGTGATGACTTATGCGAAATTATCTGTGGTGCTTTTTATAAAAAAAAGCGATTGCAAGTTTTAGATGAAAGACATGGACTTCCATTGTCTATACTTGTCCCACATTTGAAAATTTCAAAACTTACCGTAATTTGTTTATTATTGAATAAGGTCTGAAGAAACACATCGCCGAGCCATTAGCAAAGGCTTGTAACCCATGTGGGGCTTTAAGGTGTTGGAGGTTTGTTCTTCCACTTGGATGGGACTAGGAAGAGTTCTACTTGCTCGCCCATTTCAAGACGAGAGTTGGGCATTGCATTCTTGACGAAAGCCTAGAGTGCATTGCCTTTAGATCGGAGGAAACTGCGTGAGGCTGGCCTTTACAGAGCAACGTCCCTCCTACTCTCGTCAGTGGACGGATAACGAAGCAAGTTTCTACTAAAGCAATATTCCCTTGTAGGATGTTCTAAACGCGACACAACCATTTTTTCCTCCTTTCGACTAAACACATAAAAACAAATAAATACCTCAGGCAATATGAATTTTCAAATTATTTGTTGTTCCATGTATTGATGATGTTAACAACAGTTTTCATTCTGACTTTTTAATGGTATTTTTTTCATATATAAATTATTCTTATGGCGCCAAGTAAAAATTTTATTCTTGTGATGACTTATGCGATATACTTGTGGTTGCTTTTTTTTTTAAAAAAAAGCGATTGCAAGTTTGAGAGAAGAACATTGACTTCATTGTCATACTTGTCCCACATTTGAAAATATCAAATACGTAATTGTTTATGTATTGAAGTCTGAAGAAAAACACCATCGCCGAGCCATGTAGCAAAGGCTTGTAACCCATGTGGGCTTTAAGGTGGTTGGAGGTTTGTTCCTTCCCTTGGATGGGACTTGGAAGAGTTCTACTTGCTCGCCCATTTTCAAGACGAGAGTTGGACATTGCATCTTGACGAAAGCCTAGAGTGCATTGCCTTTAGATCGGAGGAAAACTGCGTGAGGCTGGCTTTACAGAGCAACGTCCCTCCTTACCTCTCGTCAGTGGACGGATAACGAGCAAGTTCTACTAAGCCAATATTCCCTTTGTAGGATGTTTCTAAAGCGACAACCATTTTTTTCCCCTTTCGACTAAACAAATAAAATAAATAAAATACCTTCAGGCATATGATATTTTCAAATTATTTGTTTGTTCATGTATTGATGTTAACAATAGTTTCAATTCTGGACTTTTAATGGTATTTTTTTTTTCATATAATAAATGTATTTATGGCGCCAAAGTAGAAATTTTATTCTTGTGACGACTTATGCGATTACTTGTGGTGTTTTTTTTAAAAAAGCGATTGCAGTTTGAGAGAAGAACATTACTTCCATTGTCATACTTATCCCACATTTGGAAAATTATCAAACTACGTAATTTGTTTATGTATTTGAAGTCTGAAGAAACACCATCTCCGAGCCCTGTAGCAAAGGCTTGTAACCCATGTGGGGGCTTTAAGGTGGTTTGGAGGTTTTTTCCTTCACTTGGATAGGGACTAGGAAGAGTTCTACTTGCTCGCCCATTTCAAGACGGGAGTTGGGACATTGCATTCTTGACGAAAGCCTAGAGGTGCATTTGCCTTTAGATCGGAGGAAACTGCGTGAGGCTGGCTTTACAGAGCAACGTCACTCCTACTCTTCGTCAGTGGACGGATAACGAGCAAGTTCTACTAAAAGCCCAATATTCCCTTGTAGGATGTTCTAAACGCGACAACCATTTTTTCCTCTTTCGAACTAAAACAAATAAAACAAATAAATACCTCAGGCATTATGAATTTTCAAATTATTTGTTGTTCCATGTATTGATTGTTAACAACAGTTTCAATTCTGGACTTTTAAATGGTATTTCTTTTTTTCATTATAATAAATGTATTTATTGGCGCCAAAGTTAGAAAATTTTATTCTTGTGACGACTTATGCGATATACTTGTGGTTGGTTTTTTTTTAAAAAAGCGATTGCAATTTGAGAGAAGAACATTAACTTCCATTGTCATTACTTTCCCACATTGGAAATTATCAAACTACGTAATTGTTTTATGTATTGAAGTCTGAAGAACACCATCGCGAAGCCATGTAGCAAAGGCTTGTAACCATGTGGGGGCTTTTAAGGTGTTGGAGGTTTATCTTCCACTTGGATGGGACTAGCGAAGAGTTCTACTTGCTCGCCCATTTCAAGACCGAGAGTTGGTCATTGCATTCTTTGACGAAAGGCTAGAGGTGCATTACCTTAGATCGAGGAAACTTGCGTGAGGCTGGCTTTACAGAGGCAACGTCACCTCCTACTCTCGTCATGTGACGGATTAACGAGCAAGTTCTACTAAAGCCCAAATATTCCCTCCTTGTAGGATGTTCTAAACGCGACAACCATTTTTTTTCTCCTTCGACTAAACAAATAAAAATAAATATATACCTCAGGCATTGAAATTTTCAAATTATTTGTTGTGTCCATGTGATTGATGTTAACAATAGTTTCAATTCTGGACTTTTTAATTGGTATTTTTTTTTTTTCATATAATAAATGTATTTTAGGCGCCAAGTAGAAAATTTTATCTTGTGACGACTTATTTGCAATATACTTGTGGTGTTTTTTTTAAAAAAAGCGATTGCAAGTTTGAGAGAAGAACATTAACTTTCCATTGTCATTCTGTCCCACATTGGAAAATTTATCAAACTACGTAATTGTTTATGTATTGAGTCTGAAGAAACACCATCGCGAGCCATGTAGCAAGGCTTGTAACCATTGTGGGGGCTTTAAGGTGGTGGTAGGTTTATCTCACTGGATGGATCAGGAAAGTTCTACTTGCTCGCCCATTTCAAGACGGGAGTTGGACATTGCATTCTTGACGAAAGCTAGAGTGCCATGCCTTTAGATCGGAGAAAAATGCGTGAGGCTGGCTTTACAGAGCAAACGTCCCTCCTTACTCTCGTCAGTGACGGATAACGAGCAAGTTCTACTAAAGCCCAATATTCCCTTGTAGGATGTTCTAAAACGACACCTTTTCCTCCTTTCTGACTAAACAAAATAAAAAAATAATACTCAGGCTATGGAATTTTCAAAATTATTTGTTGTTCCATGTATTGATGTTAACAACAGTTTCAATCTGGACTTTTAATGGTATTTCTTTTTTCATATAATAAATATTTTATGGCGCCAAAGTAGAAAATTTTATTCTTGTGATGACTTATGCGATATATTGTTGGTGCTTTTTTTTTAAAAAACAAGCGATTGCAAGTTTGAGGAGAAGAACATTGACTTCCATTGCATTACTTGTTCCACATTGGAAAATTTATCAAACTACGTAATTGTTTATGTATTGAAGTCTGAAGAAACACGATCGCCGAGCCATGTAGCAAAGGCTTGTAACCCATGTGGGGCTTTAAGGTGGTTGGAGGTTTATCCTTCCACTTGGATGGGACTAGGAAGAGCTTCTACTTGCTCGCCCATTTCAAGACGGGAGTTGGACATTGCATTCTTGACGAAAGCCTAGAGAGTGCATTGCTAGATCGAAGGAAACTGCGTTGAGGCTGGCTTTACAGAGCAACGTCACCTTCTACTCTCGTCAATGGACGGATAACGAGCAAGTTCTACTAAAGCCCAATATTCCCTTGTTAGGATGTTCTAAACGGACAACCATTTTTTCCTCCTTTCGACTAAACAAATAAAAACAAATAAATACCTCAGGCATATGAATTTTTCAAATTATTTGTTGTTCCATGTATTGATGTTAACAACAGTTTCAATTCTGGACTTTTAATGGTATTTCTTTTTTCATATAATAAATGGTATTTATTATGGCGCCAAAGTAGAAATTTTATTTTGTTGATGACTTATGCGATATACTTGTGGTGCTTTTTTTTAAAAAAAAGCGATTGCAAGTTTGAGAGAACAACATTGACTTCCATTGTCATACTTTTCCACATTTGAAAATTATCAAACTACGTAATTGTTTATGTATTGAAGTCTGAAGAAACACCATCGCCAAGCCATGTAGCAAAGGCTTTGTTAACCCATGTGCGGGGCTTTAAGGTGGTTGGAGGTTTGTTCCTTCGACTTTGGATGGGACTAGGAAGAGTTCTACTTGCTCGCCCATTTCAAGACGGGAGTTGGACATTGAATTCTTGACGAAAGCTAGAGTGCATTGCCTTTAGATCGGAGGAAACTGCGTGAGGCTGGCTTTACAGAGCAAACATCCCTCCTACTCTCGTCAGTGGTACGGATAACGAGCAAGTTTCTACTAAAGCCCAATATTCCCTTGTAGGATGTTCTAAACGCGACAACCATTTTTTTCCTCTTTCGACTAAAACAAATAAAATAAATAAATACCTCAGGCATATGAATTTTCAAAATTATTTGTTGTTCCATGTATTTGATGTTAACAATTAGTTTCAATTCTGGACTTTTAATGGTAATTTTTTTTTCATATTAATAAATGTATTTATGGCGCCAAAGTAGGAAAATTTTATTCTTTGTGACGACTTATGCGATATACTTGTGGTGTTTTTTTTTAAAAAAAGCGATTGCAGGTTTGAGAGAAGAACATTTAACATCCATTGTTCATACTTTGTTCCCACATTGGAAAATTATCAAAACTACGTAATTGTTTATGTATTGAAAGTCTGAAGAACACCATCGCCGAGCCATGTAGCAAAGGCTTGTAACCCATGTGGGGCTTTAAGGTGGTTGGAGGTTTATCCTTCCACTTGGATGGGACTAGGAAGAGTTCTACTTGGCTCGCCCATTTCAAGACGGGAGTTGGAATTGCATTCTTGACGAAAGCCTAGAGTGCATTACCTTTAGATATCGAGGAAACTGCGTGAGGGCTGGCTTTACAGAGCAACGTCACCTCCTACTCTCGTCAGTGGACGGATAACGAGCAAGTTCTACTTAAAGCCCCAATATTCCCTTGTAGGATGTTCTAAACGCGACAAACCATTTTTTCCTCCTTTCGACTAAACAAAAATAAAACAAATTAAATACCTCAGGCATTATGAATTTTCAAATTATTTGTTGTTCCATGTATTGATGTTAACAACAAGTTCAATTCTGGACTTTTAATGGTATTTCTTTTTTCATATAATAAATGTATTTATTGGCGCCAAAGTGGACTTTTAATGGTATTTCTTTTTTCATATAATAAATGTATTTATGGCGCCAAAGTAGAAAATTTTATTTCTTGTGATGACTATGCGAATATACTTGTTGGTGCTTTTTTTTAAAAAAGCGATTGCAAGTTTGAGAGAAGAACATTGACTTCCATTGTCATACTTGTCCCACATTTTGAAAATTTATCAAACTACGTAATTGTTTATGTATTGAAGTCTGAAGAAACACCATCGCCAAGCCATGTAGCCAAAGGCTTGTAACCCATGTGGGGGCTTTAGGTGGTTGGAGGTTTGTTCCATTCCACTTGGATGGGACTAGGAAGAGTTCTACTTGCTCGCCCATTTCAAGACGGGAGTTGGACATTGAATTCTTGACGAAAGCCTAGAGTGATTGCCTTTTAGATCGGAGGAAACTGCGTGAGGCTGGCTTTACAGAGGCAACGTCCTCCTATCTCTCGTCAGTGACGGATAACGAGCAAGTTCTACTAAAGCCCAATATTCCCTTTGTTGGATGTTCTAAATGCGACAACCATTTTTTCCTCCTTTCGACTAACAAATTAAAATAAATAAATACCTCAGGCATATGAATTTCAAATTTATTTGTTGTTCCATGTATTGATGTTAACAATAGTTTCAATTCTGGACTTTTTAATGGTATTTTTTTTTTTATATAATAAATGTATTTATGGCGCCAAAGTAGAAAATTTTATTCTTGTGACGACTTATGCGATTACTTGTTGGTGTTTTTTTTATTAAAAAAAGCGATTGGCAAGTTTGAGAGAAGAACATTAAACTTCCATTGTCATACTTGTCCCACATTGGAAAATTATCCAAACTACGTAATTGTTTATGTATTGAAGTCTGAAGAAAACACCATCGCCGAGCCATGTAGCAAAGGCTTGTAACCCATTGTGGGGCTTTAAGGTGGTTGGAGGTTTATCCTTCCACTTGGATGGGACTAGGAAGAGTTCTACTTGCTCGCCCATTTCAGACGAAGAGTTGGGCATTGCATTTCTTGACGAAAGCCTAGAGTGCATTACCTTTAGATCGGAGGAAACTGCGTTGAGGCTGGCTTTACAGAGCAACGTCACCTCCTACTCTCGTCAATGGACGGATAACGAGCAAGTTCTAACTAAAGCCCAATATTCCCTTGTAGGATGTGTTCAAAACGCGACAACCATTTTTTTCTCCTTTCGACTAAACAAATAAAATAAATATATACCTCAGGCATATTGAATTTTCAAATTATTTGTTGTTCCATGTATTGATGTAACAATAGTTTTCAATTCTGGACTTTTAATTGGTATTTTTTTTTCATATAATAAATGTATTTATGGCGCCAAAGTAGAAATTTTATTCTTGTGACGACTTATGCGATATACTTGTGGTGTTTTTTTAAAAAAAGCGTTGCAAGTTTGAGAGAAGAACATTAACTTCCATTGTCATACTTGTCCCACATTGGAAAATTATCAAACTACGTAATTGTTTATGTATTGAAGTCTGAAGAAACACCATCGCCGAGCCATGGTAGCAAAAGGCTTGTAACCCATGTGGGGGCTTTAAGGTGGTTGGATGTTATCCTTCCACTTGGATTGGGACTAGGAAGAGTTCTACTTGCTCGCCCATTTCAAGACGGGAGTTGGACATTGATTCTTGACGAAAGCTAGAGTGCATTGCCTTTAGATCGGAGGAAAACTGCGTGAGGCTGGCTTTATAGAGCAACGTCACCTCCTACTCTCGTCAGTGGACGGATAACGAGCAAGTTCTACTAAAGCCCAATATTCCCTTGTAGGATGTTCTAAACACCGACAACCATTTTTTTCCTCCTTTCGGACTAAACAAATAAAACAAATAAATACCTCAGGCATATGAATTTTCAAAAATTATTTGTTGTTCCATGTATTGATGTTAACAATAGTTTCAATTCTGGACTTTTAATGGTATTTTTTTTTCATATAATAAATGTATTTATGGCGCCAAAGTAAAAATTTTATTCTTGTGACGACTTATGCGAATATACTTGTGTTGTTTTTTAAAAAAGCGATTGCAAGTTTGAGAGAAGAACATTAACTTCCATTGTCATACTTGTCCCACATTGGCAAATTATCAAACTACGTAATTGTTTATGTATTGAAGTCTGAAGAAACACCATCGCCGAGCCATGTAGCAAAGGCTTGTAACCCATGTGGGGGTTTTTAAGGTGGTTGGAGGTTTATCCTTCCACTTGGATGGGATAGGAAGAGTTCTACTTGCTCGCCCATTTCAAGACGAGAGTTGGGCATTGCATTCTTGACGGAAAGCCATAGAGTGCATTACCTTTAGATCGGAGGAAACTGCGTGAGGCTGGTTTACAGAGCAACGTCACCTCCTACTCTCGTCAATGGACGGATAACGAGCAAGTTCTACTAAAGCCCAATATTCCCTTGTAGGATGTTCTAAACACGGACAACCATTTTTTTTCTCCTTTCGACTAAACAAATAAAATAATATATACCAAGTTCTACTAAAGCCCAATATTCCCTTGTAGGATGTTCTAACACGACAACCATTTTTTTCTCCTTTCGACTAAACAAATAAAATAAATATATACCTCAGGCATATGAATTTTCAAATTATTTGTTGTTCCATGTATTGATGTTAACAACAGTTTCAAATTCTGGACTTTTAATGGTATTTTCTTTTTCATATAATAAATGTATTTATGGCGCCAAAAGTTAGAAAATTTTATTTTCTTGTGATGACTTATGCGATATACTTGTGGTGCTTTTTCAAAAAAAAAGCGATTTGCAAGTTGAGAGAAGAACATTGACTTCCATTGTCATACTTGTCCCACATTTGAAAAATATCAAAACTACGTAATTGTTTATGTATTGAAGTGTGAAGAAACACCATCGCCGAGCCATGTAGCAAAGGCTTGTTAAACCATGTGGGGGCTTTTACGGTGGTTGGAGGTTTGTTCCTTCCACTTGGATGGGACTAGGAAGAGTTTTACTTCTCGCCCATTTCAAGACGGGAGTTGGACATTGCATTCTTTGACGAAAGCCTAGAGTGCATTGCCTTTAGATCGGAGGAAACTGCATGAGGCTGGCTTTATAGAGCAACGTTCTTGTTCTTTCCTACTCTCGTCAGTGGACGGATAACGAGCAAGTTCTACTAAAGCGCAATATTCCCTTGTAGGATGTTCTAAACGCGACAACCATTTTTTCTCCTTTCGACTAAACATAATAAAATAATAAATACCTCAGGCATATGGAATTTTCAAATTATTTGTGTTCCATGTATTGATGTTAACAATAGTTTCAATTCTGGACTTTTAATGGTATTTTTTTCTTCATATAATAAATGTATTTATGGCGCCAAAGTAGAAAAATTTTATACTTGTGACGGACTTATGCGATATACTTGTGGTGTTTTTTTTTAAAAAAGCGATTGCAAGTTTGAGAGAAGAACATTTAACTTCCATTGTCATACTTGTCCCACATTTTGGAAAATTATCAAACTACATAATTGTTTATGTATTTGAAGTCTGAAGAAACACCATCGTCGAGCCATGTAGCAAAGGCTTGTAACCCATGTGGGGGGCTTTAAGGTGGTTGGAGGTTATTCTTCCACTTGGATGGGACTAGGAAGAGTTCTTACTTGCTCGCCCATTTCAAGACGGGAGTTGGACATTGCATTCTTGACGAAAGCCTAGAGTGCATTGCCTTTAGGTCGGAGGAAACTTCGTGAGGTTGGCTTTATAGAGCAACGTCACCTCCTACTCTTGTCAGTAGACGGATAACGAGCAAGTTCTACTAAAGCCAATATTCCCTTGTAGGATGTTCTAAACGCGACAACCATTTTTTCCTCCTTCGACTAAACAAATAAAACAAATAAATACCTCAGGCATATGAATTTTCAAATTATTTGTTGTTCCATGTATTGATGTTAACAACAGTTTCAATTCTGACTTTTAATGGTATTTCTTTTTTCATATAATAAATGTAATTTATGGCGCCAAGTAGAAAATTTTATTCTTGTGAGGACTTATGCGATATACTTGTGGTGCTTTTTCAAAAAAAAAGCGATTGCAAGTTTGAGAGAAGAACATTGACTTCATTTGTCATACTTTTGTCCCACATTTTGAAAATTATCAAACTACGTAATTGTTTATGTATTAAGTCTGAAGAAACACCATCGCCGAGCCATGTAGCAAAGGCTTGTAACCCATTTGGGGGCTTTAAGGTGGTTGGAGGTTTGTTCCTTCCACTTGGATGGGACTAGGAAGAGTTCTACTTGCTCGCCCATTTCAAGACGGGGAGTTGGACATTGCATTTTCTTGACGAAAGACTAGAGTGCATTGCCTTTAGATCGGAGGAAACTGCGTGAGGCTGGCTTTACAGAGCAACGTCCCTCCTACTCTCGTCAGTGGACGCGATAACGAGCAAGTTCTACTAAAGCCCAATATTCCCTTGTAGGATGTTCTAAACGCGACAACCATTTTTTTCCTCCTTTCGACTAAACACATAAAACAAATAAATACCTCAGGCATATTGAATTTTCAAATTATTTGTTGTTCCATGTATTTGATGATGTTAACAACAGTTTCAATTCTGGACTTTTAATGGTTATTTCTTTTTTCATATAATAAATGTATTTATGGCGCCAAAGTAGAAAATTTTATTCTTGTGATGACTTATGCGATATTTACTTGTGGTTTTCTTTCTTAAAAAAAAGCGATTGCAAGTTTGAGAGAAGAACATTGACTTCCATTGTCATACTTGTCCCACATTTTAAAATTATCAAACTACGTAATTGTTTATGTATTTGAAGTCTGAAGAAACACCATCGCCGAGCCATGTAGCAAAGGCTTGTAACCCATGTGGGGGATTTAAGGTGGTTGGAGGTTTGTTCCTTCCACTTGGATTGGACTAGAAGAGTTCTACTTGCTCGCCCATTTCAAGACGAGAGTTTGGACATTGCATTCTTTGACGAAAGCCTAGAGTGCATTGCCTTTAGATCGGAGGAAACTGCGTGAGGCTGGTTTACAGAGCAACGTCCCTCCTACTCTTGTCAGTGGACGGATAAACGGAGCAAGTTCTACTAAAGCCCAATATTCCCTTGTAGGATGTTCTAAACGCGACAACCATTTTTTCTCCTTTCGACTAAACAAATAAAATAAATAAATACCTCAGGCATATGAATTTTCAAATTATTTTGTTGTTCCATGTATTGGTTGTTAACAACAGTTTGAATTCTTGACTTTTCATGGCATTTTTTTTCATAATTTTATTCTTGTGACGACTTATGCGATATAACTTGTGTGTTTTTTTAAAAAAAAAAAGCGATTGCAAGTTTGAGAGAAGAACATTGACTTCCATTGTCATACTTGTCCCACATTTGAAAATTATCAAACTACGTAATTGTTTATGTATTGAAGTCTGAGAGAAACACCATCGCCGAGCCATGTAGCAAAGGCTTGTAACCCATGTGGGGCTTTAAGGTGGTTAGAGGTTTGTTCCTTCCACTTGGATAGGACTAGGAAGAGTTCTACTTGCTCGCCCATTTCAAGACGGGAGTTGGACATTGCATTCTTGACGAAAGCCTATGAGTGCATTGCCTTTAGATCGGAGGAAACTGCGTGAGGCTGGCTTTACAGAGCAACGTCACCTCCTACTCTCGTCAGTGGACAGATAACGAGCAAGTTT
Organism: Benincasa hispida; assembly: GCF_009727055.1. Lineage (NCBI taxonomy): Eukaryota > Viridiplantae > Streptophyta > Magnoliopsida > Cucurbitales > Cucurbitaceae > Benincasa > Benincasa hispida. Next base: position 113,837 of record NW_024064164.1, on the reverse strand, counting down.
CTACTAAAGCCCAATATTCCCTTGTAGGATGTTCTAAACGCAACAACCATTTTTTTTCCTCCTTTCGACTAAACAAATAAAATAAATAAATACCTCAGGCATATGAATTTTCAAATTATTTGTTGTTCCATGTATTGATGTTAACAACAGTTTCAATTCTGGACTTTTAATGGTATTTTTTTTTCATATAATAAATGTATTTATGGCGCCAAAGTAGAAAATTTTATTCTTGTGACGACTTATGCGATATACTTGTGGTGTTTTTTTAAAAAAAAGCGATTGCAAGTTTGAGAGAAGAACATTGACTTCCATTTTCATACTCTTCCCACATTTGAAAATTATCAAACTACGTAATTGTTTATGTATTGAAGTCTGAAGAAACACCATCGACGAGCCATGTAGCAAAGGCTTGTAACCCATGTTAAAATCTAAATAAAAACAGCTCTCACCCAAAAGACATTAAAATCTAAACAAAAATAATGACGTTTCAATTTTATGCCATTAATAATATGGATTTTTTCCACACATTGTTTTAAACGTTAAAGATAATGAAAAAAAAAAATGAAAAAGAACTTGATAATTTATTGAGTAATTTATAATTATAATAAGAAAATTATAATTGAGTGAAAATAAGATCAAATTAATGATAATTTTGATAGCACCGAAAATGTATTATCTCCCTCTGCTTGATTCAAGATCGTTTGGCTATTTAATTCATCTAATTGATGAATTTGTACGTCTCAAGTGTACAAGAGGTCGAATGAAGCGTTTGGGACAAAAAGACGATAAAACAGCCAAGATAGGAGTGAAATTGTACAAAATTGGCCCCAGTTGGAGCGTTGCGCAATGCTAGAAGACAGATGCTACCTATTTCGTGAAGAAATAGGGTAGCATTGCAATGCTACAAAGTTGAAGTGAAAGCGCGCGTATTGCGTTGCACAGCATTGCAGTGCTTTTGCGCAGCGTTGCAACGCTGCGACAATTGCTATATATTAAATTTTCGTCGGAAACATAGGTCGTAACATTGTTTTTCCATTTTTAGCTCAATTTTCCTTCTCCTTAACTCGAATTCCTAAAATATTTTACCACTTTTTCCATTATTAAAGGATATTACTGAATTTAGAGCATGATATGTGGCTAGGAGGTAAGAACTTAGCTTGGGTTTGTAGTTTCTTTTCATTCCTACTTGATTCTTGAGATTTGGTTGTATTTTACCGAGGCTTGTTTTAATTTATTGAGAATTTCATCTTGAATTACTCTTCAATCTCCCCTTCATGGATAACCTGACAAATTAAGCTACGATGGTTTGATTAATTGCCTTTATTGACCCTAGTTTATAGTCGTTAGGTAGTTAATTACATTGAGGCAAACGTTAAGTAATTTTGTGAAGTTAATTTGGAGTCCCATTTAATAAGAATTACTTTCTAACGTAGATTGATCTCGCTCAAATAATTGATAAGAAGATGACCCAAGCTACATTTTTTGTTTGATTGATTTCTTTTTTTTTTTTTTTTTTTTTTTTTTTTGCACAAAATTCACACAACTCACTCTACACATTTTAATTCACTCGCACACTTTAATTTTCATGCAAATATGTAGATTATCTTAACAAAACCCCCAGAGTTACTTCCTATAAGTTTCTAAATTGTACTACTGGTTAGTATGAGTTGCTTGTACAGAGATTTATAAATTTTATTTTGTCAGCAAGGGTTTATAAGCGACGATAAGTTGCAAGCGTTTGACCAAATTTGGCATCGCTGTTGGGGAGCCAATTGATTTCTCAGGCTTATAGTGCCTTTCTTGCTAATCAATTTTCTCTTTTGATGCATGACCAGTACTCCCGGAGACTCTAGATTATTCTATTTTGTAGAAATCTATCAGGAAGAGCGGAGAATTAGGAGAGAAAAGAGACAACAAGCTACGCTTCAATGAAATATTTGTATTGATGACACATTGGAAGAAGAGTCTAAAGAAGAAGATGTACCTGAAAACGCACCGATAATCATGGTTGAACGTGAGAAAATTCTTAGGGAGCTCATGACACCTGATTTCACTTAGTAGCCTCTTTTCATTGCCTATCCAAAAACAATAGGTGATTTTGAACTAATGTCTAGACTAATTCACTTACTCCCTTCCTTTTCTGGTCTACCAGGTGAAGACCCGCACAAGCACTTGAAGGAATTTTATGTGGTGTGCGATGGTATGAGACGAAACAGGGTGATTCAACAACAAATTAATATAAGGGCATTCCTCTTCTCGTTGAAGGAAGATTCCAAGGAATGTCTCTATATCCTTCCACCAGGGAGCATCACATCCTTGGAGGAGTTGCAGAGGTAGTTTTTGGAAAATTTCTTCCCAGCATCTCGAGCTGCCAATATTAGAAAGGAAATCTACAGTATTATGCAGTTCGATGGAAAGATGCTTCACGAGTATTGGGAACAATTCAAGAAAACCTGTGCAAAGTTCCCCCACCATCAAATTTAAACCAACTATTTGGCACAATGGCTCCAGTCGATGTAAAATCAGCCAATGAGGTAAGTGAATTGCAAAAAGAGATATCTGGCCAGGTTTATGTTGTGAAACAGTGAGCCAATGTGAAAAAGAGCCAGATCGTTGTTGTTTGCCAAGTGTTCCATGGAACGGGACACACAACCGACGTTTTTTTGAGTGCTCCACGGAGTGAAATACCCAAGGTAAATGTTGTTGGAGGCTATAATTTCAATGGGCAAAACAGACAGCGAGACCCATTCAGTCAGACCTTTATCTAGCTCATATATGTCCATGGAAGATATTGTGAAAAGTCTAGTTGATCATTCTCTTAAATTTCAATGGGACCCAAAGAACACCCTTGACTCTTTGAGGACCCAAGTCTCTCAATTAGCTACCTCAATGAGCAAATTGGAAAGACAGTCTGGAAAGTTTCCATCTCAATTGGAGTCGAACTCGAGGGAGAATGTGAGTTCAATAACGCTCAAGAGTGGCAAGGAGTTGGAGCCACCTGTTGAACCAAAAAATCCAGAGATAAAAGTGCAAGAAAGAACTTCCTCAGATTCTGCAACAAAAACAATACAAGACAAGAAAAAAAGAGTATCAATATCTTTTAACCCTCTTCCTCCATTAAATTCTTATATGCCTAAAGCACCTTTTCCTTCCAGGCTTGCAAGACCAAAGAAGCCCATGGGAGACAAGGATAAGGATCTACTAAAAACATCAAAGAAGGTGGAGATCAACATACCTATTCTTGATGCTATGAAGAAAATTCCCAAATATTCCAAGTTTCTTAAAGAATTATGCACGAGGAAGAGGCAAGCAAAAGAGAATGAGAAGATGGTGGTAAGTCAATCTGTGTCTGTGATCCTTCAGAAGAACTTGCCTAAAAAACAAAAGGATCTAGGTATGTTCTCCCTACCTTGTGTTATTGGAAAGAAAAAAAATTGAAAAAGCTATGTTAGATCTTGTGCCATATTCAATTTACCAAAAACAAAAATTAAAAGACCTGACTAAATTTGGTGTTATAATTCACTTAGCTGATAGGTCTATCATTCATCAACTAGGAATCATAGAAGATGTCCTAGTGCAAGTTAATGATCTTCTTTTTCCTGCTGATTTTTATATTCTTAAAATGGAAGAACCCACGTCGATTTCATCTGCATCGATCTTGCTTGGTCAGTCTTTCATAAAAATAGCCAAAACCAAGATCTATGTGGATGAAGGTACTTTGTCTGTTGAGTTTGACAGTGAGGTAGTTAAGTTTAACATTTTTTATGCTATGAAATCTCACATCGTTGGGCATGTATAGTCTTTATGCCAAATTGATGTGTTTGATTGTCTTGAGCAAGAAGTAGTTTGGGATGTATATAATGATGACGAGGATGATTCAGGCGAACTGATCTCACTAGAGGAGCTTCCCACTTTATCCATGACAGAACCAATAAGGATGCCTTCTTGTTCTAAGAATGATTCATCTGAAAAGATCCTTCCTTTTGTCATGTAGGCACCTAAAGTGGAACTGAAAGAGCTTTCTGATAATTTGAAGTATGCCTATCTGGGAGAAGCTAAAACTTTGCCCATGATTATTTTGAAGAACTTGACTTGTGAACAAGAGGAATAGTTGATGCGTGCAATTATGATGTGATTTTGCGGTGATATGTGTTATGTGGTGATCATACAATTTTTCCTAACAAGACCCAAGTATAAGCCTTATTAGGTTTCCTGGTAAGTCCAGGGTTGAACATAGGGACTACTAAGTAAATACGTGACAGTCACTTTGATTCTCTTGCGGTGATGAAAGCAAATGAGTGGATGGTGTTTTGATTAAGAATTTTTCCTATGTTATGGAGTTGAACGTAGAGTTAATGAAATCAATAGTTACAATGAGTATGCGACGAAGGGGTTGAGAAGAGGTTTAGCTAACACTTCCTAAGATTATGTACAAGTTATGTGATCACGCTACACACAAATAACAGTACGTCATCTCTCAATGCAAAATACCATAATTCCTGTTTCTAAGACACATGCGATGTATACGAAAAAGTCGATAGGACTTATGTCTAAGCCTCTATTCTTGTCTATGCGATGATGAATGATGCGCACATAAACAAGGTGACCGCATACTATCATATCCTATTTCTAAGGTGCATGCGATGTGTTAATAGCAATAAAACTTATGTCTAGGTTTCTATTTCTTGATTATGCGGTTTTAATCTGACTCTCTCAAGCCTAGATTCTAATTTGACTCTCTCAAGTCTAAATTCTATCTTTAGACTACTCTCTCAAGTATCTCTAAAGGGTGAATGACACATATATAAGAGAAGATGATTGCATAAAATGTAAATCTTAAGTCATGCTAGCTAAGTACTTCTCAACCCATTCAGAAATTTAGCTACTCATGCGGAATATGGAGAGATAGAACATAGATTGAAATGAGATTTCCATTTTCTATAAATAAAGTACTGAATACAAAATAACAAATGGAATTGAGAGATAAGAAGCTCAGTAAGTAATGTCTTGCTTCCCGTTGCCTTTTACACTGTTCTTTTTCACTCCAATTCTGTTCTCGATGTGTATTCTTGCTCTCGCAAGTGTTGGCCCTCTCTCCTTTGTAACGCTTTCCGACAGTCTCTCGATCTATCTGAGAATGATCTCTCAGCTTCCTCGTCTCCTTGTTCATCTTCGTCTTCTAAGTATATCTATGAGTATGTGCGTGAATGGAAGCAGAAGTATATATCCTTGTTAACTAATTTCTTAACCCTTTTACACTGGTGGCCTTCGGTATTTATAGAGCTCAAGATGAAGTAGCCTTTCTCTTTAATGATTGCAATGATGGGTTGTCATTAATTTTCCTTCTTTGATACGCCGATTAATGGTCACCGAAAGTTTAGTGTACTTTCTACAGTGTGGCTTTAACGGCTTGTCAACTATATTCAAATTCGACAGTTATCAGCTTTCTGTCCCATCATGATTTATTATGTTGTCACCTTGATGTGCAGTCTTTATGCGGCAACTTTTTAGGAAACTTCTCACGATCGCATGACTTTGTTATCGCAATCTTCAAGCGCACTGACGCCTAGTTCCTTTGGATCGCAATTTTACTTCTGCCATCGCATTTTTCATGCACGAAATAAGTAAATTAGCTGCTTTTATATGATGGGTGCATGCAATTCAATTACTTTCAATTTAGCGCTTTTGGACATGATATTGCTTATTTTACCATCGCATTCTCTCATTGTTTTACTTATTTGAGTTGTAATAACGTGTATTTCTACCCGTTATCACACCTTTGAGTTTAAAACAATGCTTGTCCTCAAGCATAAACTAAAGATTTTTTTTTAAAAAGTCAACCGCTTGTACCCTACCTAGACTTCTTAAGGTGCCTTATTCAAATTTCATGAACCAATGCCTTCTTAATTTCTATCCTGATCTCTTCCTAAAATATTTCTAATCTTTAGGGATCGCAAGTTTAACCTTAAAAAAAAACTTTATTTCTAGGACATGGCATGATTTATTTCAAAATTTCTCCAATCAGGGTGTTTCCAAGTGATTTTTATCCTTGCTCGATTTAGTTATTCTTTTTATGATCTTGCATTGATCCAAGTGCTTAGCTTTCTCTTTGGCTTGTCCCCACGAATGTCATCGAGCATCCAACTACGAGCAAGGCGCTCTTTCTCAGTCTAAACTCATGCCCATTTTATTTGGCAGCGGAGTTGCGATCACTTGGTTTATGCGTTGATCACGATTCCCACCTTCGTTTTGGCTTGTCCCCAGGGGCATCATGCGGACATCCAACTACGAGCGGGATCCGATCTCAACGTTATGATTTTTTTTTTTGCCATTTTTTAATTAAAATTCAAAAAGTAGCAAGGTCGAAAATAATAATACTAGCACCCCCAAATTTATACACAGCAATGTCCTCATTGCCGATAGGTGAAATAACTCATGCGATGAACTTAGGAAATTTCGTAAAAATCGTTTTGAAGGAAATTTGGTAGCCCGCTAATTTTTAGAAATGTTTAATGAATTGACTGTCCTAAAATTAATTTGACTTTAGTACATGCGGTAAGAAATAAAGGCATGAATTTCATCATTGGAATCATAAGAATGCGGTGACTAAATAAAGTAATCAAAATTCAATGATTGCGTCAAACTAAAGAGGATGCGATAGTAGAATTTAGCAATCTTAAAATGAAATGCGAGAAGTTCAAAATTGAAATAAAATGAGTCAAGGAAGGACACAACCCCCAAATTTTCTCTATTACCCGCATCATCTTTGATCGCATCCTTGCTTGCAGTGTGCTGATTCCTCGATTGCGATGGGCTGATCGAACTAGTCACGTGTTTGAGGTTATCGCATAACTCCATCATAATCGTTCACTACGATCATTGTTAATTATCAAGAGGGTAAAAAGTGTGAACGAAAGAGTTGGAAATTCTAAAGAGTAGTGGTTATATAAAAAGTAAGGTAAGTTTATGAAAGAAAAATATCAAAAGGATACTAAAAAAAAAAAAAGATGCGTCCCTGATGAGTTTGTGTCGCATATCAATGCATGGACTGCTCGTTTCTTCTTCAGTCTGAATTCCTCAGGTCCACGAAGGTTTTCTCATGATGAAAATCTCCTCAGTGATACATCTGACTCTTTACCCATTGACCTTGAATGTGCTGGTCCCTTCTTCATTAGTTAATTCGACCGCACTGTGCAGGAATACTTCTTTATTTATCAATGGTCCGGAGCAGCATGATTTTAATTTTCCCGAAAAGAGTCGTAGCCTAAAATTGAATAGCAAGACCTTCTGACCAACCTGGAGATTCTTTTCTCACAGTCGTTTGTCATGCCAACACTTTACACGTTTTTTGTAGATCTTGGCATTTTCATATGCTTGAATTCTCCATTCGTCTAGTGATAACTTGTAGAAATACAAGTTATATATACTGCCTTATTCAGATATTGCGGCCAACAGAGAAGGAATATGCGTTGATTTTATGAAAATTAGCTCAGAAATAAAATAAATATAAATTAACGCAATTACACCCACTAACATCATTAAGATGGTAGAAGAGGATATTTCTACTACTGTTTTGCAGGAAACCAAGTCATCCTTTGTGATCAAGGCTCAACGAGAAACTGAACAACACATCTCTGTCACATTGTGCTCGTCAATCAACAATGAAGAGACGATTAAAGCAATGACAGCGCAATGCGACAGTCGATCCCGAGCTGAATTTCAACCTCATGCGGTAATAAAAACAATGTCGCATGCGAGCAACCGATTGGAAGATGTAGCTGAGCAACGCAAACGCGGAGGATTGTGACACGTGTACAACTAACCGTTGTGTAGATTTGACAGTCTGATTGCATAACAGAAGGAATATTTATTCCTCCATCTTTGGAATTTCCATAATAGAAAGTGGGGTCCACAAGCCAAGAGTCAAAGCTTTTCACCTATAAATACCCCCATAGAATTCAAAGAAGATATACTTGATACGAGGGCTAATTGATGCTAGATTATTGAGAGAGAGGCTGAGCTGAGTACTGATCGGAAGAAATCTCGGAAGAAAAGAGACAAGGCTGAGAGGTGAGTCTCAGTGTGATTCGGTCAGATCCCCACCGTGAAGCTCTGTGCTTAGATCCCTGCTACCTATTGAGCAAGCCTGAGAGGGAAACTCATCCTTCGGCATGATCCATCCATGCCGGCAAGCAAATTTCCATCCAGATCAGCACCAAGATGTTAGGGTTTATTTGTATTTTTTTCTAACTCTATTTCATCAGTTGTATTTCATTCTCTTAATCCCTTCATTAAAAAATCATGTATCAGACGTTAAATAGTGTTATTGAATGTCTCGATCACTTTCATTTCCACTTTTTTATCTATTTCTGTTCCTCCATTAATAGTTTTCTCCATGAAGTTTTCTTAATACCTTGGTAATTAATATAGATTAAACGAGTAACTTAATCTATGCTAAGAGATAAATTCGTTTAGCTAAGGCATGCTAGACGGCATCTTCACCTGTGAGAGCAGAAGTGAAGATGTCATTCTGATCTGTTGAGAGAAGGTTAGAAGAATGTGTTAACTAAAGCAAGTAGTACTTCCAAAGATGGAAGCAACCTTGCTTTCACTACATTCGTCCCTGTTTCACCACAGAGATGTGGGAACGTGGTCGATCACCGAGAGGTGTACGCCAAGGGAAAAGCGGAACCGTACTTATATCTTTAACGCAATTAAGGAACTTGCGATGTTTGTATTAATTATCTTCTCTGTTTCTACTTCACACATAAGACTTGTTACCACATTACACGATCTTTGTATAATCTTCACAACCAGCCTTAACCTCAGTATCTTGTATCATGAAACCTGTATCTTGTATCATCTTAGCTTAGATTTACTTTAACGCAATTTATGTTATTATCGCATTTTTACTGCTTTACTTTACTTTATCGCATGTTTAATTACTTGTACACAAAACTCTTTTATAAATTGAGAAACCCTTGGTCACATATGTCACAAACATAACGCCATAACCTCAAACAGTCCCTGTGTTCGACCTCGAATCACACCGAGAAACTTGCGGTGAAATTATACTTGGTTTTAATGCAAGGAAACTTGTGACAACACACAACATACTATAAGAACATTCATTAATAATGCATACCTAGAAGTAGTATCACATATCATCGCATAAAATCTATGTCATCAAGTTTATGGCATGGACTTGCATACATACAAAAAATATGCGTTACAAGTTTATGGCGCCATTGCCGGGGACTGGTTAACAGTTTATTGTTTTAGTGTGTTTGTGGTGTTTTGCAGGACAGATCTCGTTGTACTGGCTGTTCAATGCGGAGAGTAGCTTGACGGTTTTTGAGTACTGATGCTGAACCAGAATTCGAAGCTGACCCTGAGATTGAGCGTACCTCACGGGCACGTCAGAATTGGATAAGGCAGAAGAAAGCAGCGAGTATGGTAGATAATAACGACAATGCGGTTCCTGTAGTAAATCAAGAGGTTGTTAGGCCAGTGCAGGATCCTATTTTCCTTGCTGCTGATCGCAACATCCCCATGAGGAATTATACGGCACCCAACCTGTATGATTTTTCGCCTAGGATTTCGAGGCATATTGTTGAGGAGAACGCAAGGTTCGAAATAAAGCCGGTCATGCTATAAATGATCCAAAATGAAGGGTAATTTGGGGGTCTGCAAGGTGAAGACCCGCATACCCACTTGACCAGCTTTGTCGAAATATGTGGCAACTTCTCACTACCTGGCATTACCCCAGAGAGTATTAGATTGTATTTGTTCCCTTACACCTTGAGGGACGAAGCCAAGAGGTGGGCTCACTCATTGGCTGTCTCTTATACACATCTAGATGTGTATAAGAGACAGGAATAAAACTGTGCCCAACCTGTATGATTTTTCGCCTGGGATTTCGAGGCCTATTGTTGAGGAGAACGCAAGGTTCGAAATAAAGCCGGTCATGCTACAAATGATCCAAAATGGAGGGCAATTTGGGGGTCTGCAAGGTGAAGACCCGCATACCCACTTGACCAGCTTTGTCGAAATATGTGGCAACTTCTCACTACCTGGCATTACCCCAGAGAGTATTAGATTGTATTTGTTCCCTTACACCTTGAGGGACGAAGCCAAGAGGTGGGCTCACTCACTAGAGCCTGTCTCTTATACACATCTAGATGTGTATAAGAGACAGATTCAGCAACACCTACAATCCTGGCTGGAGGAGCCATCCTAACTTCGGTTGGGGAGGCAATCCTAACCAAGGGGGGCCAATCAACCATCAGAGTGGCAGTCGAGGAAATCCTCCTTTTCACCACAATTCGAACAAAAGGCAACCAAGGCAATCACATAACCAACAACCCTCATCTTCAAATACCTCTGGAAGCTCATTGGAGGCCCTGCTTAAACAATATATGGACAAAAATGATGTAGTAATGCAAGCGCAGGCATCTTCAATTCGAAACTTGGAGATCCAAGTGGGCCAACTGGCATCTGAGCTGAGAAATAGAGCACCAGGAACGTTGCCTAGCAACTCTGAAGCCCCAAGATCCAATGGAAAGGAGCAATGTCCCTAGGACATTGGGCAGACAAGTCGGATCGCCTGCAGGGATGTGGATTGCGCTCACTCAAAGAAACGCATCTTCTGGTCCATATCTCACATCTATGTTTAATGCTTTCTTTAAATTCCCGTCTTATTGAATTCCTGAATTTTATCTTTACTTCTTCATTTAATTCGTTACTTGACTTTATGAATTTAATTCTTCATTTATTTCCTTTGCATTTATTTTTGTACTTTCTTTAATTCTTTTAACTTTTCTGTAATTAATGCGTTAATCCATAATTTGTGAATGATTGAGAAATAAAGAGAAAATTTATTGCCGCAAGTCATAGCAACTTGCGTTGATGAAAAATAAATAAAATAAATAAATGAAATAATCAACATCTAGTATGCAAGGCGATAATGGACTCATCTTGAACCAAGCAAGATACACTTTGCATTCATCCAACTCAAATGCGTTGAAACTGAGGGGTGTGTTGCGCACGTGTGTGTCCTTTGCCCGTCTTTAGCAAAATGCACTATGTTGAGGTAGTGTTGCACTGGTATCAATGCCGTGCGCCCGATCCTCTAGAAATGTGTTTAGTTAAGGGGTATGTTGCGGGGATGCATGTGTTGTTGCCCGTCCTCTGTGAAGATGCAGTTGCGTTGGTGAACACATTGCGTTAATCTTTACATTGCGTCCATTTGAATAAAACATTAAAGAAAAATCTTTTTTTCATTTGAAGAGTCCAATCGTTTTGTATCCCAAAGCAATGATGATTCTGTAGATGAAAGGATGTTTTTCTGAAATTTCATAAATGATGGAAGTTTGAGCGATGGGCCTTTTGAATGTCTCGAGACTTGTCACCATTTTGCAAACTAAAAACCCTAGAGCCCACATACGAAGCTTTCTTCTTCCCAAAACCCTAGCGATTTTTTTCCAGTCCTCCCAAGCTTATCATCCATGGCCAACCAAGCTTCCTAAAACTCTGCTTCACCATCAACCCCTTCCTCTGACCAAATCGCCATGTGAGAGGCAGCATTCCTCGCTACCAGTCGCAGACTTATTGCCCAACCCCACACCATCCCGAGAATCGCCAGTAGAACCTGGAGAAACCACTTAGTGGTCAGACCTCCTCCGTTCAAGAGGGGGCAAAACACTGAGAGCATACTAGTTCCAACTTCTTCCATCTCAATTGAGAGTGAGAAGAAGAGACGTGATGATACAGAGGTGTTTGGTAACATTCTGAGTAATCTGGAGCAAGGAGAGGGATTACCCGAGGTAGGGGTTGTAAACCAACCACTGTCTACGGAGGAGGTGGCGGTGGTGGTGAATGAAGAGGTGGTGGTGCCAGAGGCAATGGTGAATAAAGAAGAGATAGAACGAGGCACTCTAGCCTTAGAGACTCCTGAGGTAACTGCCAACGCAGAAACCTATGACGGAACCTCTAAAGTTGCGGTGGAGGAGATTACGGTGGCTGAAGTTGCGATGGATGAGGTTGCAGTGGAGACACAACCAGAAGTAGTTGAAGAGAAAAAGAAGAAGAAGAAAAGCAAAGGGAGAAAGGCGGGAAAGGAGGAGTCTTCTCATCATCGCAAGGAGAAAAAGAATAAAGAAAATAAGGATGATGACGAAGATGAGGAAGAGAAGAAGGAAAGGAAGAAGAAAGAGAAGGAAGAAAGAAGAATGCGCCGGCGTGAAGAAAGGCGCCTAAGAAAAGAGGAAGAAAAGAAGTAGAGGGTTGCGAGCCCAGAAAAGGATGGAGAGTCGACCTCTGTAAAGGAGGATAGGGGGGAAACAACACAATTGATGGAGCTGGTGCAACCTGAAACAACGCAAATGGTTGCGACGGAGTAAGGCGAAGAAGGAGAAGATAACCCCTGTCTCTTATACACATCTAGATGTGTATAAGAGACAGAACTGAAACAACGCAAATGGTTGCGACGGAGGAAGGCGAAGAAGGAGAAGATACCCCCCTGATGCGGCGTCGTAGGGAGAATGCGCTGCAAGGGTCTACTGTTGACCCTGAAAGATTAATCATTGCATTAGAAGAATAGGAAAGAAGGAGAAAAGAAGAAGAGGAGAAACAGGAGAAAATGAAGCATGCAAAGCTCATCATGGCAGAAGGAAATCGCAAAAGAAGACTGCAAGAAGAGGAAATGCGCAGTAATAATGAGCTCGCAAGGCTCGAAGGGATAAGGAGGCGTGATGAGGAACAGTGTCTGTTGCTGGCCTCCGAGCAGTTCGTAGAAGAGTTCGAGAGAGAAGAAAGAGAAGAAGAAGAGAAAGAAAAAAAGAAGAAAGAAGAAGAGTAGAGGAGATTGGAAGAAGAGAAGGAGAAGATGCGCGAAGCTAATAGAAGGCACTTACAGAACAAGAAGGGTAAAGAACTCATAAAACGCGAGGAAGAACAACACAGAGAGTGGGAGAAGAGACAAAGGAAAGCAGCCCTCCTTGCGTTGGCAAAAGAAAGGGCAAAGCAATTGCAGAAAGTAGCAAGCTCGCGTTGGCAAGGAAGTGTCCATCGAAGAGAAAAGAGAATGATAACATGCTGATAGAGATGGGCTTCTATCCTGTGCCAATGCCACTACCTAACCTCATCACAATTGTGATTGTGGAACATGGCTGGGATAGTTTTTCCAATGCCCAGGCATTATTGTGCCGCAGGTAGTGAGAGACTTCTACAGAGGGCGTCTACACAGAACTAGGGATGCGATGACCTTCAAAGGAGAAACGGTGTCCTTCAGCGCAAGGGACATCAATGAGATATACCAAATGAAGGATAACCCAGAAGCACCGAGGAACAAAATTATTGATGATCCCATTGAGAAATATATGGAGGACGCGTTGCAATTATTAATGCAATTGAGCACGAAGTGATCAGTTTCACTCAAGGGCATTCGCACCCTTGCATCCAAGTCTTTGCTTCCAGAGGGAAGGCTTTGGGTCTACTTGGTCAAGAAGCAGCTAATCCCAACCATATATGATAAGACTGTATCAAAGGATCAAGTCATGGCCGCATATTACATTATGCACAGCATACCGATTAACGTAGGGCGACTGATCGCAAGACAGCTCAGAGCACTGGTGGGGCATATTCGAGGACAGTACTTCTTTCCGTGGACTGTTTCAAGTCTATGCCTATCAATGGGCATAGGCGTTGATGAAGAGCCTATTCCTGAAGTCCATGGCCTCATCAACATAAAGATCTTGAGGTTGCTCCTCAAAGACTCCCCACATTGCCCTGAGCTATCCTTAAAGAGGCCTGCAATC